>NC_054534.1:64129094-64304094 GCF_017654505.1 Polyodon spathula | reverse complement strand
ACACAAGTATTTATATTAATGATTAAATCATACATTCATTCATATGAAAATAACCCAAGGAATAGAGTCATGGTTTTATTTTCTTAGTGGATTCTTCGATGTATACAGGTACAAATTACACTTGCCACACATTGCAGCATTTTTAAGTACAGTGCAATGATGCACTGCTTTCTATGACAAATGTGCCTATATTTTCCATATCATCTAAGAAGGGAATTAACTTACTAAGTGGTGTAAGACCCTGATTAATGTTAACCATTTTTATGAAGTATGAATATTACAGTCTCTAGTAGTAAAAGGCAACAGTGGAGTTTCCATAGTGTTATACTGCTCAAATAAAGGTTATGGACAATGTCTTTGAAACTGTAATATCAATGCCCATGTCATACAGGGAGTTGTAAAGTCACTTTATTTGATAATAATGTAGATTGCTTTTTTAATAGAAAGATGTTAAAAACATCAGATGTTGTCAAGGGGTATAACATCTGATTATTTTTATGAGACTATAATCTAAATAAGTTGATGATAACAGGCAGAAAATTCATTACTTATTAAAACAAAGGAGCACAAGACACTTTCCTCTGATCTTTAAGAACTCACTCATATCTGTCTCACTAAGACAACTCTGAAGCCTAGCAACTGGCTGATTGGTAATGAGTTCAAATGAAGAAGTCATGTATCTGTTTGTTTTTCTCTATACCCTTCTGTGTACATGACCATCTTAGTAAGAGAAGTTTGTTTCATGCAGGAGAGAAACCCTTCTTTGTATCAGCTGGCAACGAAAGAGAGTTACCTTTTTCCTAAATCATATCAATCTTTATGCTTTAAACAGATAACGGTAAATCTTTAAAATAACATACTTTGTTGACTGTTAGCTGTTGTTCTGGGTATTTCAATGGCATGACTACAGTACTGTGTATGTTCCTGTAACTGCATACTGATTTTGATTGTGTTACAAGTACAGTAATTACTTTTGTAATATGTGGTCATAGCAGCCTCTCATAATAGATCAAAAATCCCTTTCCTATGTATTATATTTCTGTTTTTCTACATTATAAGGAGGTGTGAGTGTGGATGGGATCTTTTATTTATACGAGATGAGGCAGGCATTCAAGGACAAGCGTCTAGTTAGAAGTGACCAGGCTGCCCATAATAGATAGTAATATGACAGACCTTCTTCAAAATATTCTTCTTTGATAAAAGCTATCTTTCCGGTCTTGACCCAGACCTAGTCTCTTCCACTGAGCTTTGAAATCTGCTTTGCTATTTCAAAGGATTTGCAGAAAATAGCTATTTGGTTTAATACTTAATTGATAACATGTTTTTGTTCTAACTCTAATCTTCTTGTTGCAATACTCACCCCACCATAACAGTCTCAGAAAAGGTCACAAGTGACACCAGATTAGCAATGAATCAGGGCCTCCTGACAAGCTTCTAAAGCATTTGAACAATGTGCAATGCTGCAGCCTTTGTCTAAATTAAAAGGAACAGATTAGGATGGAACTGCTTTTAAATTGATTGACTTACATAGATCTGTAAAGTCTAAGCTTTCCAAAAGTTATACTGCATTGTTCATTGTCCACGTGTGTTCTTTTTTATTATTATTAATCATTGTTTCTTGAATCTGCAGCCCACCCTTTAGCTAAATTATACAATAATTAACATAAGCGCTCCTACACAAATTAATAACCTAGTATGCACACTACCCAAATAATATGATCAACACGTGTTCAGTCCACATGATTGCCATTCACTTTATTCACAATTACTTTTTCAAAACATGATGGATCACACATTTCTTAGTGTAGTAAAGTATAACTGGTTTATATAGAGTCTCATAGACATGCTTCAACACAAAAACAGACAATACTGTTAAAGGGCTTGGTATTACTAACAGGAACATAATACAGTTCAACCCTTACCTTACCCCATATTTGTATAGCAAAAATGGAGAGTTTAGTACATTATCAAACCCCAGAAGTTAATTTGCCTGGTTTTGTTGTGATGTGCAATGATTACTTTGCTCCATTACAGTGCTGTAATGCTTACAGTTAGATGGGCAGTTTTCTTTTCTTAGCAGTTCTTTGGTGTTATGTAAAAGCTGCACTGCACTGAGGTGCTGACTCTACTCAGTTAGTGCCTGGTCAGATTTTTCATTTTGATAGTTAGGTTTTGCCTGCTCAACTTGAATTAACTAATATGTTTCATCCTTGTGAAAATATAGTCATTTGTTAAAATGATGTACAGTGGCTTTAAAAAACAGAATGCAAGCTCCACTGAATTGGAACAATATAGCAGAACCCAGATGCAATTTGTGTTGCAACCCAGATGCCAAAATGCAAAACAATTTAGGTAATTAAGTTTGTACAATTAGTGGGATTCATATTTTTCTGCCTGAGCAGACATTCAAATTATTGCAATATGTTCTTTGATTTGGAAATGATCTGTGCATTATTAAAAAAAAAAAAAAAAAAAAAAAAAAAAACACTTTTAGCAGTTTTTATTATTAAATTAGTAGTTGTTTGTAATATTTAATCTTAGGGGCTTTTAATGTTTTGTTTAATGTTAATATTAGTTTTCATCATATATATTAGTCTGGGTGGACTGAAGATTTTTTCACGGTAGAATGCAAATAGTACTTGATAATTGTTAAGAGTAATACAAGATTGATGATATCATTTAAAACATTTTTATTTTGAGGGGACTTACTGACGTTTCTTGGATTTCAAAGGTTAGAAATAAGGCATTATTTTAAAGGATTGATGTATTTGTTTTACTCTTTTTAGTGCTTTCATAATTGAAAATACCAGGGCTTTATAGCCATTTGGCAGCCAATGTTTCAGAGAATAAGCAGTGGGATATATTAGAACTGCCTCCTGCTGCTGGAAAACAATTGTTCTGTAAGAAAAACATCAGAACTCTGTCAACAACTGCTCCATTTCTAGCAAATAACTCCAGGAAGATTTTGCAGATGATGTACTGTGGCATTAGAATTATTACAGTAAATTAAGGCTGACTAAGTGCAACACAAAATTGTCCTTACTATGAGGTTTCAATGTTTAAATACATGCAAAATCTATAGAACAACAAGCATATTGCGTTTCTTTCATGATCACCTCATACTCTATTCTTATCACTATCTGAATGTTTGCTTTTTAAGCATCCCCGTAAGGGAGGCTTGTATAAGTTTCATAACCTACTACCACTATAATCTCATAAACCATATAAGCTGTCAACTTTTCAGTGCTGTGAAGCTGTGTGCAAATTCTAATGGCATTCTTCACTTTGACCTGTGAACTGCTGTAGTGGAACTCTATGTATGCCTGCTTTCTTGAACAAAAACACTAACAACTTCTTCTAAGATAATAGTTTATTTCTTAGAGTTTGTTTGCTAATAGAACTACAGTGTGGAAAGCACGGGGTATAGATTTCTTTTTTTATGTTTGTGACAGGTTAGGCTTGAGTGGCGTGTGTGGTGACTTCACAGACCAGGGAGTAGTAGACAGAGGTACGGGGCTGAAACTGCCTGGCAGAGCAGTAAATTTATTAATAAAGTCAAATAATACAAACAAAACACTTTCAGAAGCAGAACATAAACTGACACGCGGGCCAAAGTAAAACAGAATAAAAAAACAAATAAGCTTCAAAAACAGAACGAGTACCTACAAAGTCTCACAGTTGGTAGCAATCATTTGTCTTTCTCTTACTCATAGTATCTTTCCACAATCCTCCTCTTAGCTCTCATTCCCCTTAATGAGTCGAGGTGGTTTCTTTTATATCCTGTGGCTGCAGCCTTAATTACCCATTTACCAAACAATTACATTATTAAAGCTCCAACACATTCTCACAGGATTATTTAAGAATAAGGAAGTAACCCCATCCTTGGCAAGTAATAATATTAATGCCGGCTTTTTGCTGGCCACATAATAATAAATGGCTATGCATAATAATACAGATATTCTTTACAATAATCAAACATAAACAGATCATATATACAAAATAATAATAAAAATAATAAAACAACAATAATAGAGCACACTTTTACATACATTTTATAGGGGGCAGAGCACCCCATCACATCTGCCCCCCTTGTGCGCAGCACACATGGTCCAACAGCCACCTCCCCCCTTAAAATCCAAAAAGTCCCTTTCAAAGTCCTGGGGGGTGGGATGGGGGGAAAGGAGGGCCACAAGTGGCAACTGGGGCCTTGGCCAACTGGTAACCCCAAGTGGCGGCGCACATGTGGCATCCTCAGGCAAAGGTGAGCAGGCGACCCAAGACAAGCGAACCCAGGCGACGGCGAGCAGGTGACCCCATCGATCTGGATGGCTGCAGGCTTGATATCAGACCAGGAAAAGGAAACCACAACAAATAGACAATAGTGCGGCAAACTGAGAAGCTAGGGCTCTCAGTGATTTATTTAACAAAAACAAATACAACATTTAAACAAAACACTTTCAAAAACAAAAGGCACGTTGGCCAAACAAATAAACAATAACAAATATCATGCTGGTGCTTCCAAAACGAGTAGCAGTTGTTATAAATATTAATTAATTTACCTCCTCTCTACCTCCGTTCTCCACTTCTGAACAGTCTCTACATGCAGTGAAACTTCAGATCTTTTATATTTGTGACTAAGGGACTAGCTATTATATTATCCCTCAGTCACATTCTGCACAGATTAAATAAGGATGTGTGACTGTCAGCTAATTACATACTTAGTAGCTGATCAGTCAGGCATTCCCACAAGGTAAATTTAAAACCAGAACAGTAACATTTTGCCGTCATATATTTAAATAAATCATAAAAATAGCACACAAATATACATAGAAGCGGGGCTCCTCGTCACAGTATGAACGTTTTTTGTTTGTAAATACAAAATCTGCCCATCCAAATCTGCTCGCAGGAGTGGCTCAGATCGATTGGAGACCAGTGTGAATGCTTCTCAAACAACCTCTGCTCGCTTAAAACAACCCACCCCAAGATTGGAAAAATAGGTGGTCTCGGCTCGCTTGGGTAATCAGTCCTGGGGTGCCTTGTTTCTTTTTTCTCGATGTGAATGCAAACATATCTGGGATTGAATCGATTGCAATCGCCCCAGGGCTCACACGACAGGCAAGGCGCATGAATGTCTGTTGCCTGGAAGCCTCAAAGGCATCTTCGAACTATCAACATGTTAAACAGCCACTAATAATAATAATAATAATAATAATAATAATAATAATAATAATAATAATAATAATAATAAACAGTATACATTAACAATACAAATATCTTCAAGAGGCACACTGTAGAGGAGACAGAGGCTCTCCTGGACATCTGGTCTGGTGTATAAATAACAAAACCAATACAAAAACCCCCATAAAAATGCCACAGTTTTAAAGGAAATTTCACAAAGGCTGAGAGAAGTGACTGAAAAAAGCAGTACACAAATGTGTTGAACGTATAAAAGAAGAATCGGATTTTAAGCTGGAATGCAAAGAAGGGTGACACAGGTTAAAAAATAGAGCAAAATAAAAATGTAATGTCTGCGTATCAGCTGATAGGACATATGATTAAAATGCAAGCAATTATAAGCAGCTGCTATCTCTTCTGCATACTAAAAAAGATAGTTAAAATATATTTATTGTCATTTCTGAATAGTTCGTGATAACTATTTGTATAGCGTGATACAATGTTGATTCAGTATTTGACTTGCCATGTCTGACTGGTCAACTCATGGACTGATTAGCTTAGGCTAGAGCAGGGGTGTCAAACTCAAGGCCCGCGGGCCGAATACGGCCCATGGGGGTACTTTTTCCAGCCCCCCGCAAAGTTAATTCATTACAGTGTAATTTGGCCCGGCCCAGTTTGAGTCTATTGGGTTATCACACGTAAGAACTCCAAATGCCATCAGCCATCAGAAAAGTAGCGGGAAGCTCAGAGCTAAAGAAACAGAAGACAGCGAGAGACAGCCAATCATATCCCGTGCTTGGTGCTTAAGGCTTGTTTTTCGTTAGACACTGTAGCTTACGACCGTCAAAAACAGGAATACAACTCTCAAAATGTCAGATAAAAGAAAAATGGATAAGGAAGGCAGATTGTTTCAGGAAAGTTGGGAATCTGAATATTTATTTGTAGAGCAGCAAGAAAACACCATTTGCTTGGTATGTAAAGGAAGTATTGCGGTGATGAAAGAATTCAATTTAAGGCGCCACTATGAAATGAAACACAAAGAAAAATGTGGCGAAAAGCTGGCCGAATTAAAAGAACTATTGATTTACAACAGTACATGTTTAAAAATATAAAACATGTGAAATTGATGCGGCAATAAAGGCACGTTACCTTGTGTCAGAACTATTTGCAAAGTTGTCAACCCCTTTTCTGAGCGTGCTTTTGTAAAAGACTGCAATCAAAAAGTCACAGAAATAGTCTGTCCTGAGAAAAAGCGTGTGTTTTCCAATGTCAGTCTTTCAATAAATACCGTAGCTGAAAGAGTGGATGACCTGGATACTGATCTTCAGATCATCTCACTGGAAAAGCAAACGATTTCGTAGCCTTTTCTCTTGCTGTTGATGAGAGCACAGATATTACTGATACCGCTGCGTTATCTATTTTTATCCAGAGTGTTGATGCAGTCTTCATTATTACCTAAGAGCTTTTGGATGTTGCAGCTGTGTACCTCACTACCACAGCAAACGATATATTTCAACAGCTTGAGAAGTGTGTGCACAACATGAAATTACAGTGGGAGAAATTAGTTGGATTGACAACAACAGACAGCGCCTCCCATGTGTGGTGAAAAAAATTGGCTTGTTGCTTTGATGTGCAAAAAACTACAGGAGGTGAACTGTCCAACGACACTTATAACATACCATTGTATTCTACACCAACAAGCACTGTGTGGAAAGGTGCTGAAAATGGATCACATAATGATCACGGTTGTGAAAACGATACATTTCATCAGGGCCAAAGGTTTAAATCACCGGCAATTCCAAAAGTTGCTTGACGAGCTTAATGCTCAATATCGTGATTTACTGCACCACACCTAAGTTCGCTGGCTTAGCAGCGGCGCAGTACTTAGAAGGTTTTTCCATCAAGAAATTGTCATGCACAATAAAAGGAAAGAAACTACAGAGCTTTCAGGTGCAAAGTGGTTGTGTGATTTGGGATTTCTCTGCGATATAACCGAACAGCTCAACAATTTAAATGTGAAACAGCAAGGCTGTAAACAAGTCATAACTGAAATATATTATGGTGTTAAGGCACTTGAGCTAAAGTTACAATTGTGGGAAAAACACATGCAGCAAGGAAACCTTACACGCGTCATGCCAATGTTTGGCAGTACGTACTTCTGCGAACAGCTATTTTCACTGATGAAGATTAATAAATCCGCTCAAAGATCTCGCCTGAATGACAAGCATCTACACTCCGTGCTAAAGCCCATTTCAGCACAAAACATGAACCCCGATATTGACGAAAAGGTGCCAGATTTATTCAGTAAACGAGAAAACAGGGCAGCAGCTAGGTAAGATAGATAACGTGTTTTAACCCTCCTATTATGTTCAGATTTTTGGTACATCTGTTATGTTTTGGGTCATATTGACCCGATGCAAATTCAAACTAGTTTAAACAGCCTTAGATTGATTAAATGTTTTTATTTGCAAAGGTTTTACTCTTTTATGCTCCTTTAGTCCAGGAGCTGTGATAAAACGTCTTTGACTGCCAACCTGGGAGCTCCTCATTTTGGAATGTCTTTACCAGCGAGATACTGTTGCAATACTGACAGAAAATTAGCCTCTGCCTTGTAGATACATATTGTTTTTTTTTTTATTTATAAATATCTCCAGACAGGCGCAGCCATTTCCAGAAGTAATAATACAAATATAATAATACAATGATAAATTAAAATAAGTTTGTTTTATTCCTGCACACAAATCTACATAGATAAATGCCACGGGTCACAGTGACCCGAAACATCTTATTTGTACACATGACCTGTTCTAAAAAAAAATAAACATCTCAAAGGTTCGGTTTTCTGTGTATAAGTTCATGAACCCAACTTAGGGAAAGTCATAAAATATTATACAGAAAATCAAAAGAAAAACAGCATTTAAGGTAATTGGAAACTAGTCGGGTCAAATAGACCCGAAACCTAATAGAAGGGTTAAATGAATAAGTCATTGTGGCAAAGTGGTTTGTAGTGCTCCGGTGTATAGGTGAGTTGAGGTGCTCCAACAAAGGACAAACACAAAGTCTACCGGTCAGGTTTCTTTTAATGCCCTTTTAAAACCGGGTTTCAAACAATAAAGCTGGCTCTACCCAGCAATGGGTATTGCCAGTGAAAACTGGACTCAAAATAATAAAGCTGGTTCTACCCAGCAATGGGTATTACCAGCTACAAAACAAAGGGGTTGCAGTCCTGAAATAATAAACACAAAAACACGTCTCCAAACTGGGTGCTCTGGTGCAGGTGCGGTGCTCTGAGTGCTGGTGCTCGTGCGGGCTTCTTGCTGCAGCTCCAGCTTCGTATCAGCCGTCTGGCAAAACAAATACAACACTTCTCAATGAACCCACACTTCATTCAAGATTCCGTCCTTGTCTCCTCCCATTAACCACAACAAAGGAGACGATTACGGCGTCACGTCCCCCTAAAGTACCCTAAGCCCCGCCCCCTCCGATAGCTAGTTCAATCACGTCTCCTCCAATTCATGATTGAAACTTCGTTCACCGTACTAGGGCGATGACTCCAGGTACCGTAACGCCGCCCTCTTCCTGAATGGCTGGCTCCCGACTGTCCCCAGGATGAACTGCCCAACCATTCAGTAGGAAGCCCGCAGCTCCTGTTGTACAGTGCCCTCACTGGTCGAGAGGGAGATTTTTGATTCGGATTCATTCGCTCTCCATCACAGTCATATATAAAATACATGTGTATGTTTTAAAAACTGTGAATATAAACATGTGTTTTCTATATCACCTATTACAATGCATGTGTGTATGTAAAAGGTGAGGATTTTGTGGCCCGCGAATCAAACATTAAATTAAGATATGGCCCTTGGTAAAATTGAGTTTGAAACCCATGGGCTAGAGAGAACGGAAGGGAGTGAGAACAAAGATGGTGAATGTACCTGTTGCTTAACAGTGTACAGATTATCCAATAAAGCATTTTAAGAACCTCATGGGAATCCTTATTAAAATTACTTAATATTCTATAATAATATTTTGACTATGTTAGAGCTATTTAAAGCTGTTCACCAATATTTAGCAGCAACTAATGGAGTTTAATAATAATAATAATAATAATAATAATAATAATAATAATAATAATAATAATAATAATAATAATAATAATAATAAATGACTTACTTTAACACAGAGGGTGCCACCTCAAACAATGCCATGTAAACTATTTAACTTAGCTCCACCCCTGCCAAAGCCACCCAATGAAAGCAAACATATTTGCATATGCAACTTATATTTGTATTCAGACAAAGTCAAATTGGTATATAATACATAACTTTTAAAGGCATTAGTGGGGATTTGCTACCTGTCTGGAAAGTAGGTGGCAAAATAGTCTTATTTGGTAGTAGTTTATTTGACTAATATATAAAAATTCAAAAAATAAATACCTACCTCCTATTTCAAATAGACTGAACATCCCATAATATCACATAGATCACACTTCGATCAGAAAGTACTTATTGAAACCACCTTGTGCTCAACTAAGTAATGGAACTAATGTAATTCCTTGACCAAATGTATTTTGTTTTATCCTTAAGTTCTACAAGAATGCAACCATATCTGTCATCTAAGCATTTTATATGCCATCAGTACGGTTAACTAGGCTGTACCACATTACACCGTGTAACAAATATATATATTTTTTTTTTTTTCCTGGGTAGTAAGTGTAATTTCCTAATTGCTTATGCCTCAAAAGTATAGAAAATGGCTATTATTCCCCACAAACTTTGCTTTTGTGACCAGGACAGTGATATTTCAAAATATCACTATTTCCAATGGGAAAACGGGCAAAAGTGTGTCTTTTCGTTCACATAAAGTCAGAAACAACATATGAATCCAAATTAACATGCATTTATACTAAAGTAATACAAAAGTGACTACAAAAGATTTAGAAATGAGTAGTTTTTTGAGATTTATGATTATACTGTAAATACAGTATAATCGTAAATCTCGAAAAACTACTCACAAGAAGAAAGTAATAATTTTTTTATCTACCTATCATGTGTTCATTTTTACCGTGGGTAAAACCAGAGTTAACATCAACAAAACCAGAGCCGACATTATTCATGACCAGAATAAATTAGCATTTTATAGACACTGAATAAACATAATATCCTGTAAGGTCATTGTCTGTTATCTTACAAAATTGTAATGTTGTTAACAGTTATTTAATTTTACTTTTGGTCTAGAAAATAAACTTCTTACCTTGAAATTGTATCCATGTTTTTCTGGTACTGTGGGTATGTGTACTTCACTGCCCAAACAGTGCAGTGTGTGCCTCATGCGTATCTACATGGGGAGGTAAAACTTCAGTCATCTACAGGGAAGATCTATTAGCAATGGTTTCCTGCTAGTTTATTAAAGATACTAATAATGCAAACTATAAACTGCAGCTTAAGGTATCAGAAAAATGCTACTGCATAAAAAAATAATAATAACAAATATATATATATAATGTATGTGTGTGTGTGTATTTTGTAAATAATATAATATTTTCCTGCCCAATAGTTGACTATTGACCACAAATGACAATCAACCATTTTTTTTTTTTTTTTTTTTTTTTGTTTTATGCAAGAAAGTAAAATGAATTCAGAACGATAAGCTAATTACAATGATCACATTTTTGCATTCTGCTTTGTCCTTTTAATTATTGTATTTCAAGATAGGTTGGGATTGCCAAAATGTCGCACTGTTTTCTATGTGTTCATTTATTGATTTATATAAAATAAAGATGGTGGTGAAAGTGTATTCAGATTGCTGTTTTGAAGTGTTTAATAGCTGAGAACTATGGTGCAAATTGGGTTGTTTCATAGCCCAGGGTGAATGTAAGAATTAAGAACAAAATGCACCAAAAGATTCAATATTGGCACTTAAATTGGCACATTATTATTAAATATATATGAGCCAATTTACACATTCACTTCATTCATGAGACAATGAATTTTGAAATCCTGTGTAGAAGTGTAGCAGGATCGTGGAGCCTGTTGGCAACCCTAGTCACAAGTTGATACCTACAGTAACGCAGACTGGCTGAAAGTATGACCGACAGTTACGACCACTTTGCTGCGTCAAAAAGTCTGTGAACTCAGGGGTGCTTCTGACGCACCTGTGCAAGTGTCTGCAGCTGACGTAAGGCTTTTGTCTGCGAGAGAAGAATAAACCAACCTTTATTCTACCTGGTACAGAATTCTGCATACCATTACTAGTTAAGAGATTTTAGTCTGTTATGATTTGCAATTGACAATAATATACCTATAATTAGGTTGATTGTCAAGGTGTGCTCTGGTGGAGCCAGCAGTACATTTTTGTTTCAACTAATTCTTTTTTTGTTTTTATTCAAATTTCTAATTCACTTTAGAGCAAACACTATACTACTGTTTAATGTCTCAAAAACTGTCTGTCAGTGCTATCTAATATGTACTGGAAATGCATGTTTAAAATACATTTTTTTACACCTGAACTGTACCTTTTGAGGTACTGACTTTATATTTGGAAGGTTATATAAATACTATGCTAAATGTGTCCATGACTATGACACCTGATTTAATGCTGTATGACTGCCATATTGATGTTTTTGGGGTTATAAAGATGCCCATACATACATATCAGTGGAAATCCAATGTTTTGCCTCACATTCTGTTAATCAGACAGTTCCAAAAGTTGGTCCTCTAGAGAGATATATCTTCAAAGAGTTTACAGCCACCCTCAAACTATATCATACAAACATATGAGATAGCAAAGCATAGCATACTTTATGATAAGTAAATGGAACATTTTGCAAGATTTATACACTGCTAGAAGCATTTGACAGTCTGAAGCAGTAATGAGTTTGTAGTAAATATAAATAAAGAAATGAAGCTTCAGAGCCGAGAAGGAATCAGATTACAGGCATGGATATGTGACTATGGAATACCAGGCAGTACAGTCTTCAAACTTGGCAAGCTTCTGTAATTATTACAGTTATTGCCTCTTGTGCTCGCTGTAGTTTAACCAGATGTTGAATCTTTCTCTGGAGAAGGTGGATCCTCCAAGTGTGTTGTACTTTATCAGGCAGGGCTCTCTAGGGCCTGAGGTTAATGTAAAAATCAAACACTACGGCACGCAATGCATGTAATGCTGCTGTACTTTAGTAATCCCTTTTGGGCCACACTGAGTTACAAATTCAGCGCACAGGTACCAGCCAGCTGTTAGAACTGACTAATAATTCATTGTTGCATCAGAGGACAACTATGTAATCACGCAGTCAGTTTCTTTTCACTGGATATTCCCTGGTACTGTCAATTACTGAAAATGTGACTTAATATAAGAAGATGGGTACACTTGTAAAAAAATAAGTATGTATGTGTGTCTGTCTATTTTATTGTTTCTTTATTGGGTCTTCTATTTCCATATTTATTTATTTATTCATTTATTTTTTAAACCTGTGCTGGGTCTGTAGGGCTTGGTACCGCTGCCACCAAATGTGAAAGATTTCACTTAATTTAAGGTTCGTATCCTCTTAAAAACAGACCCAGACACAAGATTTGAAGTGTTTAAGCACTTTTGTGCGATTTTATTATATAACTACAGTATATACTTTATTGTCTTACTATATTTCTACTCTACTTCTTACTATCTATTTGCCTTATTGAACATCAATTGAGCTTTCTGTATCTTAAATAGTACTACTTTTTTTGCATTATATGTAGGGCCCTACCAAATTCAAGGTCAATTTTCATAAATTCCATGGTCATAATATTTTAAAAAATATTAAATGTCACTGTTTCGGCTATTTAAAAATCTTAAATTTCATGGTGGTGAAACATGTAGTTAAAAACTGCAAAATATAAACATCTAAAGCCCTGAAGTTAACAAAACACATGATTAACAAAGTAGAAATGCTAAAAAAAAAATGAACCTGAAATCCAGAGGATCACTCTGTGATTGTTGCGTTTCTGTTATTGTTATTATTAAAAAAAACAAAACAAACAAACAAAAAAAAACCATTCTGGTTTTAAATATCATTATATGCAACAGTAACTCAAAAACTATTCTGAAATGCTGAGTGTTTAAGGGTCACACTCTAAGCCAAGGGTTGAATGTGATCTGGGCCAAGACCTCCGCCCTCCTCCTACAGAGCGCATTTATTTGGTCCTTAATGTTTCATTGTAGTTAATGTTCTCGCTGATTCAGCACCAAAAAGCCTTTCATAATTCCCCACCACTTCTTCTGCTAATACATTTAGCTCCTTAAGATTCCTCACCTATCCTCCTTGGTCGCTATCATTGTGACAAACTCAGAACCATACTTACCTTTTCTTTAGCGCCCTTATATACAGGGTGATTATAAAGTAAGTTTACCACATCAATGCATCATAGTTTACTTACTTTCTAATCACCCTGTATATACTATAATAAAGTGTGTGTAAATCTCATGTATAATTCCGTGCAATGTGACAACTTGCAAATGAATCATTTAGCTTGCTTTATTTGTGCATATAATTAGCTTAGTGAATAGAGCGACCGCTGGTTGGGCACAGTGTGACTTCCCCCTGCCATGCAGTAATTTTGGTAGTTTACTGCCTTTTAGTGAATTAGGTCCTTAGATGCTTACTGTAGCTTTGCCAAACCATAATCATAAAAAATAGTTTATCCCTTTTATCTTTGCTGTTTCTATAATCCCAAGTAGTAACCCAGAATAACAAAATCTTTTTTACTTTAATGGGTATAGCTTTAAAAAATTGGCTACTATTCATTTTTTTCTGCCTGCATACAAGTAATGCTTGGCCAGACTATGGACAATGACCATTACCAAGAGTTGTTTTGGTAACAGGAATAAGCAAGTGTAGACCATCTTTGGATCTTAGAAGTATTTTTTTTTTTACTTTTAAGTGTGTATGGCTTTGCATGTTACACTAAGAATATTTTTTTTTCTAATTTGCCATTCATTTTTTGCTCAATAAAAGCAGAACAAAGTATTTCATCTCGATGAACACATAGCACATCTAATTAAAAAGTATTTCTGGGAACCTTTGGGTATGTCATTACAATGCTGTCCTTTGAAAACAATTAATGGCTACATCTTTACAAGAATCAATCTTTTGAAATGGCATCTGATTAGGCTCATGCAGAAGGCAGTTGGTGTATAAATTCAATGTCGTTAAGGCTGATCCCCCTAAGGGCTACTAATTCTCAATCCCATAACTGGTCTCATTAGAGAAATTAGGCTGTATGACTACCACTGCTTAGAACTGACATGCAAGGTCATTCTGTCTAATTCCCCAGTTGAGAATGGGGATATTAAATAGCCTTCAGAAACAGAGTTATTAATCACTGTTTCAGGCAGCATTCAATAGCTTTTCTCGCACTATCTTTAAATTAGTTTCCACAGTAAATTGCATTGATTTTATAACATGAAAACTGTAGCAAGTGAGCAAAACAAGAAATGTAAAATGATGTATTGATGTATTTGTATTAGTTGTATTATATAATAATAATAATAATGATACCAGTTTAACTACGATTACAGCTAAATGTAATTCAGATGCAATACTGAAAACTATATACTTTCCTCATGGCTCATATACCACGTACACACCATTTAAATAAAGCACTTCCATTTTGAGAAGGGATGATGTTTTCTACAATTACTACTGGAGCATGTAAGCAGTATTACGGTAATGCTTGTGCATGTTACAAGGTTATGGCTGTGAACTTTCTTGAGAAAGAAGTTCAAGCACGGCACTAAGGTAATGGAAGTTGGTACAGAATGCAATTTAGTGCCTTCAAACCACATGTTATATTCAAAGCATTCCTCTGTTAGCCTTGTAAAATCCCTTTGTTACTTGTATTACCAATGAACATATCTAAAATGGCTTTGTTACGTAAATATTGGGAATAAGGTTTTATTATCCAAGGGGGAAAAAAAAACAGATCTGTGTCTCAAGTGCTTGGTGATGCAGCACTTGTCACAGAGTTTACAGGAACAGCTTCTTCAGCCAGCTCAGCTGAGCCCTTTACAGCACTGGGAGCCCCTCCTCCACCTGCCTTCCAGCCCATCACAGTCTTCAGCCCACTGAGCTCGCAGCCACTCACGGTCTCCTTCGAGGAGCAGTAGGCGGGCAAGACACAGTAGGCAGGCCAAGGATATCTCAAACCTGAAGAGCCAGATGACTCAGGTTCTCGAGTACCTGGTCAGGCAGTACTCTTCCCACTGTTCCTGCCCCAGCTCCACCTCCGACACCTGCCCCAATACCAATCCCACCCTCACCAGTGGTCAGACCAAGAAGAGGCGATGAGCAAGGAGGTCCAGAATGCGATCTCGATCACAGCTTCCTGGGATGGGGACTCTTTAGAGCAGCAGGAGACAGAGACCCAGGAAGTAACCCAGGAGAAGAGCACTCGTATTACCCCTCCATTGAGCTTGGTTCGAGCGCTTATGGAGTGAGCCTCCAATTTCCTCAAGGTTCCCTGGAAGGCAGTGCCTGAACAACGCCGCTCTGTATTCAGACCGGCTCAGACTTCAACTCCCCAGCCCTTTCCGGTGTTCCCAGATTTTCTGGAAGAGGTACAATCAGGCGTCCACCCATAATTACGGTTACCCGGACAGTTCCGATCCCCACTGCACAGTGTGGTGACCTGAGGCATCGCCTGCAGGCTTCCGCGGCAGCTAAAACCCGGGTTCGCAAGCCATCTGCCTCGTAGAATGCACCTCTGAAGAAGAGGGGTTCTACTTAAGATACTTTCTACTGAGAAAAAAGGACGGGGGCCTTCGACTTATCCTAGACCTGAGACACCTCAATGGGTTCTTGAGGGAGAGGAGGTTCCAGATGGTCACACATCACCAGATCCTCCAGTCTGTCTGGCTCGGTGATTGGTTTACCACTGTGGATTTAAAGGATGTATATTTTCACGCCTCTATTCATCCCGCTTACAGGAAATATCTCTGCTTCCCCTTTCAGGGAAGCGTCTTCGAGTTTTCTGTGCTGCCATTCGGCCTCTCCTTAGCCCCCCGCACGTTCTCAAAGTGCGTGGAAGCCATCCTAGCCCCCTTGAGGCTGCAGGGGATCAAGGTGTTGAATTACCTAGAAGACTGGTTGGTCTGCTCCCAGTCACAGTAAGGAGCAGTGGCCTACACGGTTATAGTGACAGAGCATCTGGCGAGACTGGGTCTCACCCTCAACGATGCCAAAAGTCAATTAATACTGGTACAAAGTATGGTTTACTTGGGTCTCTGTCTAGATTCCCTTGCAATGTGAGCCTACCTGTCGGATGACAGAGTGGCAGCCATTCACAGTTGTCTAACCTTGTTTCAACAGGGATCCACAGTACAATTGGCAGCCATCCAGCTGGGGTTACTCCACATGTTACCGATTCAAGCGTGGCTCAATGCCTTCCAGCTATATCCCAAATGCGACAGACACCATCGGCTGACTGTGTCTCAAGTATGCTGGGAAGGCCTACGCTGGTGGAGTCAAGCCTCTCACCTGCGCAAAGGTATACGGATGGGAGTGATCCACAGCAGTCAGGTGGTGATGACAGATACTCTGATTGGGGTGCGGTCTGGGCAGACAGAGGAGTCCGCGGGTCCTGGTCGGGTCACTAGACATCCCTGCACATAAATGCACTGCAACTGCGGGCGATTCACCTCGCTCTCCAGTATTTCCTCCCAGTGCTCCAGAGGAGACATGTCCTTGTCCGCATGGACAACATGTCAGTAGGAGCATATGTCAACCGCCAGGGAGGACTTTGGTCCCCGGGGTTGCACAGCATAGCCTTTTGACTATTGACCTGGGCAAAGAGGAACTTGCTATCCCTCCAGTATCCCTCCAACATTACTGGGGAGCTCGTTCCAGACCCTCACAATTGTTTGTGTAAAAAAGTGCCTTCTATTTTCTGTTTTGAATGCCCCTTTATCTAATCTTCATTTGTGACCCCTGGTCCTTGTTTCTATTTTCAGGACGAAAAAGTCTGTGGGTTGACATTGTCAATACTTTCTAGAATTTTGAATGCTTGAATCAGGTTGCTGCATAGTCTTCTTTGTTCAAGACTGAATAGATTCAATTCTTTTAGCCTGTCTGCATATGACATGCCTTTTAAACACAGAATAATTCTGGTTGTTCTTCTTTGCACTCTTTCCAGAGCAGCAATATTCTTTTTGTAGCGAGGTGAACAGAACTGAACACAATATTGAAGATGAGGTCTTACTAATGCATTATACAGTTTTAATATTACTTTCCTTAATTTAAATTCAATACTTTTCACAATATATCTGAGCTTCTTGTTGGCCTTTTTTATAGCTTCCCTACATTGTCTAGATGAAGACATTTCTGATTCAACAAAAACTCCTAGGTCTTTTTCATAGATTCCTTCTTCAAATTCAGTATCTCCCATATGATATTTGTAATGCACATTTTTATTTCCTGCGTGCAGTACCGTACACTTTTCTCTAATAAATGTAATTTGCCATGTGTCTGCCCAGTTCTGAATCTTGTCTAGATCATTTTGAATGACCTTTGCTGCTGCAACAGCATTTGCCACTCCTCCTATTTTTGTGTCATCTGCAAATTTAACAGGTTTGCTTAATATACCAAAATCTAAGTAATTAATGTAGATTAGGAATAGCAGAGGACGTAATACTCCACTTGTTACTTCACTCCATTTTGAGGTTTCTCCTCCAATCAGTACTTTCTGTTTTCTACATCTTAACCACTCCCTAATCCATGTACATGCGTTTCCTTGGATCCCTACTGTGTTCAATTTGAGAATTAATCTTGTATGCAGGACTTTGTCAAAAGCTTTCTGGAAATCTCAATAAACCATGTCATGTGCTTTGCAATTATCCATTATCAATGTTGCATCCTCTAAAAAATCAAACAGGTTAGTTAGACACGATCTCCCTTTCCTAAAACCACGTCGACTGTCTCCCAGGATACAGTTACCATGTAGGTAATTTTCCATTTTGGATCTTATTACAGTTTCTATAAGTTTGCATATAATAGAGGTCAGGCTTATTGGTCTGTAGTTACCTGGTTTGGTTTTGTTTCCCTTTTTGTGGATTGGTATTACGTTTGCAATTTTCCAGTCTGTCAGTACAGCCCCTGTGTCAAGAGACTGTTGCATGATCTTGGTTAGAGGTTTGTAAATAACCTCTTTCATTTTTGTGAGTACTATTGGGAGGATCTCATCTGGCCCAGGGGATTTATTTATTTTAAGAGCTCCTAGTCCCTTTAACACTTCTGCCTTGGTTTTGCTAAAGTTATTTAAAACTTGATAGGAACAGGTTGACATGTGGGGCATGTGGTCCGTATCCTTCTTTGTAAAAACTTGTGAAAGTAATCATTTAATTTTTTTTTCTTTGTCTATGATTTTGCCATTTGTAGACATTTAACCTCCTCTTTTGAATGTTCTCTTGCTGTTGTAATATTGGAAAAACATTTTGTAATTGGTTTTAGCCCCCTTAGCAATGCTCTTTTCTATTTCTCTCTTGGCCTTTTTAACTTCCTTTTTGACTTGAGTTTGAAGTTCCGTGTATTCTTTCTGTGTATTTTGTTTTTGGTACCTTTTAAACGCTCTGTAAGGTGCCTTTTTTTGCTGAATATTTTTTAAATTGATCTATTAAACCATTTTGGCAGTTTAGTTTTGGGATTTAATTGTTCTGCACCTCTAGTACTACATTTTTAAAAAACAGCCATCCTTTTTCTGTGGATGTTTTCTATATTTTACTCCAATCTATTTCTGTTAGTCTCTGTTTCATACCTTCATAGTTTGCCTTTCTAAAACTGTAAACCTTTGCTTTAGTCATTGCTTTTGGGGTTTTAAGAAGCACTTCAAATGAGACCATGTTGTGGTCTGAGTTTGCCAGTGGTTCTCTGACCTCTGTTTTATTTATTCTGTCTTCGTTATTTGAAAAGACTAACTCAAGGCATGCCTCCCTTCTAATCATTTAAAGGAGTGCTATGCTTTAAAATCTGTTTACTTACCTCTAATTACTAAATGGTGTGATTGCAACTTTACCATTGGATTTATGTTACATGACTGAACAACACATCAAGTCATTAGGTACCAGGCATATTCCAAACTGAAGTAGCATAGCCAAGAAAAGAACCAACTCATCTCCAACAGGAGATAATGGGGCACAGCAATAATAATGTTGCTAATGCTAAGAGGAGGACATAAATTGGTTTTAGGACCTTATTTAGCACTTCTTTAAGCCAATTTTATAAATAGCCATTTTTATCATTAATCTCTGTTAATAAAGGTTTGTGTGCACCTTGAAGCTGAAAACTTAACCTACAATGGTTTTCCATGTTGGAAGCAGAAGGTTGTGACATTTCAGAATAAAAGATTGTAATACCATGATGTAGAATACTCACAAATGGAGTTATTTAGGACAGGAAAATCTGTGTCTTGTTTTTTTTATTTATTTTTTATTATGTATGTTGGGTTTTAGTGGTATTTTGGTATGAATAAATACAAAGCTTGAACATTTGTCTTGCTTTTTAAATTATAATTTAATAACAGTTATACACATTTTTGAAATATAGAAGTTTATTAAATCCTGAATGCATTTAATAGTAGAGAAAGTGCAACATTTTGAATGTGGATAAAGTGGGCAACAACATTTAAACAATATTCAGAATGCTTTATTCATATTTTCCTAAATATGTAATTGCAAAAAGTCTCCTTTCATCTTTATCAGGGAATACAATATAATGCTTATATTTGCATTTTTCTTAGGAATTTCCTTTAGGCTTGAGTGAAGGACACATTTACACATGGACTGATGGCTTAAGAAGAAAAGATTGGCATGATTATGAAAGCATCAGAAAAGATGAAATGCGTGCAGGTATGTGAAATATGTTTATCAGATGTGCACAGTTATATTTGCCCAAAATCTTAGCATAGAATTTTAAAAACAAAACGTTTAAAGAGTAAAGTGCCATTTGGCATAAAGTTCTTGATTGCACCTTAAATAAAATCACATTTTAAAAGAAATGTTCAATAGCTGAATAGCTCTTGCACCTAAGGATCCTTTCATTCGATCAGTGTGCTTAGTACCCTTAATAATGTTAGTTTACCTACTGTAAACCTGGTTCCCTGAAAGAGAAGATGGCCACCAAACATTGTTTATGGGATATACACCTGCCGATTGGTAGGTGTCACTGAGCTCTTACTATCAAAGCTGTCGATAGGCCCCCTTCCCTCGATGACCTGCTCGGACCCGCCTACCGAGGGGATAAAACCGTCACTCAGGGAAGGATCGACCTCTTTTCGCGACGAACGATGATGACGACTGATGCGACCTCGCGGTTGGTGGCCATCTTCTCTTTCAGGGAGCCAGGTTTATGGTAGGTAAACTAACATTCCCTTTGAATTCGAAGATGGCCACCAAACATCGTTTATGGGAAAACTAATACCAGAGCCGTCGTGAGGGAGGGAAGAATGGCAGCACACGAGGGATGCCTCAGCCCTGCCTGACCACAGGTCAGCGGTGCGAGCGTGCGACCTCAAGGACCCTTGTGCCCACTGAAGGCAATGAGGGATCTATCACATTAAGGCAATAGAACCTGGAAAAAGCTAGCTGCATGACTCCCATGACGTAGCCACACCTCTAGTGGAATGTTCTGCTACCCGCCTAGGCAGGGGTAAGCCAGCACCATCATACGCAGTCGAGACTCTGTCTGTAATCCAATGCAACAGTCGTTACTTCGAGAGGGGCTGTCCCAGGGTTCGTGTCCCGCGGCAGACAAAGAGCTGGTCAGAATGACGCAATGCTCTCGTTCTATCCACGTAGCATCTCAATACCCGAACCAGGCAGAGGAAATTCCACTTTCAATCCTCCTCCAAAGTAAACTGTGTTGGATGAAAGGACTCCAGTTCCACAGACTGATTAATGTGGAAAGCTGTGACCACCTTGGGGAGGAAAACAGGGTTTGCACACAGCTACCATCATCCCAAATACGCATGAAGGAGCTATGCACAGACAGTGCTTGCAGCTCACGAACCTGCTTTGCAGAGGTGATAGCCAAGAGGAAGGCTGTCTTCATAGACAGATATTTCAACTCAATGGAGTATATAGACTCAAACGGGGCCTGCGTGAGAGCCTCCAGTACAACCAACAAGACTCCATTCGGGGAGAGTAGCCCTCCTAGGAGGGCGCAACCACCGAGCGCCTCGGAGAAACCGTTTAGCCGGAAAATGTGCGCCCGGGGACATTGAGTCAAAAGGGGCATGGCAAGTAGAAATAGTCACTAGGTATATAGTACCTTCAGTGTTGAAGGTGATCTACTAGCCTTAAGCAGTTCTTGTAGAAACTGCAAGATGACAGGCATGGGACAAGAGGTTGAGTCATGACCATTAGTCTGGCACCAATTCTGGAAATATTTCCACTTGCGTACAACAACCTAGTGGAATGCGCCCTAGCATTCTGTAAGGTACCTATAACCGTGTCCGACATCCCTAAAGCTGACCAGTGGTCCCTTTCAGGGGCCAGACCCACAGCTGGAGCCTGCCCGGCTCCGGGTGCCAAGGCTTGCCTCTCGTCTGACTGAGGAGATCCAGGTGAAGTGGAATCATCCAAGGCAGGCCGTTCAATAGCTGGCACAGGGTCGAGAACCAGATTCTCCTGAGCCACCTGGGGGCCACCAGGAAAACTGACGCCTTTTCGAGAAAGGCCGAGAGTAATGGCAGAGGCGGGAACGTGTAAAGGAGCGCTGTGGGCCATATGTGGGCTAGCGCATCGACACCGAGTGGACCACTGAAGCGGTGGAGGGAGTACCACAGGGAGCAATGTGCCATCTCCACCGAGGTGACGAGATCGACCTGTGCCTTCCCAAACCGTTCGCAAATGTATTTCCATCACCTGTGGGTGGAGCAGCCACTCCGACGGGTGCAGACCCTCCCTCAAGAGGAGATCCATCGCCCAATTATCCACGCCCGGGACATGCGTCGCCCGAAGGGACAGCAAGTTCTTTTGGGACCAAGTCAAAAGCCTGAAGGTGAGGCGATGCAGCCCCTGGGACTGAAGGCCACTCTGGTGGTTGATATACGCCACCACTGATGGGTTGTCCGTGCGGATCAACACATGCTTATTGCGCACCACAGGTAGGAAGTGTTGGAGAGCAAGGTGACCGTCTGCGTTGGAGGTGCATGCCAGCAGCTCGACCTACCCTTCACCAACAGGGGGATACAAGGGCCGAAGCCGCGGTGGGTGTTTGACAGCAATACAGCAATAATACACAATAATACTAATACAGTACAGTACAGATGGGGGAGAGCACACTGTCTGTTTGATTGTAAGGCCCAACAGACATGGTTGTGGGCCAACGACGCCAGCAAAATATTTCTCAACTCAGCAACGGGGCTGGCCCCGGTGAGGAATACGCGGCTGGTTCAGGCTGTAAGCAGCCGGGCTGCAGCTAGTCCTCTGCGCAAGCCAGTGCGAGGACGTGCAGCACAATCAAAACAACAAGGCCTCGACCGGTGGCCCCAAAAGCAGCTGGTGGGCTAACTCGACAATGGGGACAAGGCAAGCCTAGCCCCGGTGGAGTAACAGCTCTATCCCAAGTAAAAAAGGGTGAAAGACACACACTCACTCATTTAAAATCAATACTACATAGGCAGTCGACTCACAGAAGACAGACAGTAAAGACAAAGCAGCTTGCAACACAAGCGAGCAGGTGCTGAAGGTACAGTTATTAGAAAAAGAAAAAAGGGCTACGGCGTATATCCCATAAATTATGTTTGGTGGCCATCTTCGAATTGAAAGGGAACAGATTTCGTAACAATTCATATGTGTGCTGCATTTCCAGACACATTAACAGTGTTTAATGTTAAAGATTAGTGCCGACAAAGGAAAAACAAAATTACCTTCTTACTGGCCACGTCCAAGAAGTATTACTTATTCATTACCAAATCATTATCATTTATTAGAATTTCATATCAGGTAATCATTCACTTGAAAGGTCACCACAAGACACACAATTAGTCTCCATGTGAGTCTTGTGGTGACCTTTCGCATGTGACTCTGCATATAATGCACAGTTCACAGCCTACCTGTGTAAAGAGCTTTGCGATGGTGATCCACCATGAAAGGCACTATATAAAAATAAAGATATTATCGTCATTATGTATTTAAAAAATACTGTGGCCTGCTATTAAAAAATATAGTATGTCACAGGGTCTGCAGACCTGAAACTGCAATCTGTGTGTATCTTCTTGTCTATGTTTTTCTTTTTATCCACAAAATACCATAACTTATAACTATCATTTCCCTCCAAGACAGAAAAATAAATGCAGAGCATTGTCTGTTTTACCGCACTCACCGCCCATGCTTCATCAGCACATCAGTGGTACTGAATAGATAAGTGGTGTACTATCTACCAATACAGCATGAGCAGAAACATGCTTCACAGAAGAGGCACAGCTAAATATTTTAGTCTGGTCGTATTTATGCAGTTATTAAAACTGCTTCTTCACAGCTGTAATAGCTGATCAGACTTTTCTTATCTGATGTGCAGAGAATGTGATTTTGCAGTGGCTTCATACAATTTTTAGAATTATGTATTTGGCTTTAACAGATTTATACCCCAGGGAATAAGGCAACCATTGTTCACAGAAATGTTGTAGTACAAATGCTGTTCATGCAATCAAAACAGAGCTTGCGTTTCTCGCATTACATGATTCACAAATGTTCAGGGCTTGTGTCGTCAGGTGCAAGTGATGTTGGGAACAAAGTGAATGACCAGACAGCAATTTCTCCCAAAACGAACCATGTTTTTATTAAACAAACAAAAGAATCTGCCACTCTTCCAGCAATGGTATTGGGGGGTACGCGACAGGCTTGCAAACCAAATATAATAATTACAATAACAAAAGGTTTGTCCATCCTGTGTCCTCCATCCTCGAAGGTGTGTGTATTCAACTCTGGGGAACATGGTGCGTGCGTGTGTTGTGCCGTGGAAGGAAGTGCTCAGGATTGAATGCTGGCTCTGAAGCGCCAGCTCCTGGATGCCCAAGCCTCGTCTCTAAAACATAAAAGAACACACGTAACAAAAACAAGAAACAATACAGGCTCCAGCCATATGTTAGGTTTTCAGCTCAAGGGGCCTGTGACAAGTGCGAGTGGTGTAGTGAATACAAAAACAGTTCAGACAGTGCATTTCTCCCAGAAATGTATGTGTTTTTAACAAACAACAAAAAAAGAGCCGCCCCTCTATCAGAAATGATATCGGGAGGTACACGGCGAGCGTTCACACCCCAAAACAAAAAACAACAATTGTATTCCCACGTCCAGTGCACGAAAGTGTGCTCTTCAAAATCAGGTTCGTGGTGCGTGCTGATGTTGTTGTGCAGTGAGGGACGTGCTCAGTGCGTTGTGGACTGACTCCATGGCTGCAGCCCCTTGCTGTCACTGCTCCTCTGCAACAACAAAACAAACACATAATACAGAACACAACAAACACAGCTCTGGCCGTCAGTTTTATTTTTCAGCGCAAGGCAGCGTACTGACATAGTTGCTTCCCCTTTGTACCCATACACTCCTCCCTGCAAACAACCCGTCGCCATGGTTTCTCCAATAGAGGGCCATCCCACAGCTGCTTGCAATGGAGTTGCAACTACGCGCCCCTCCTAGTATGGTCACCTTCCTGTTTCCACCTACTATCAAGGCGGACCATCTAGGAGGCAGCATACCAACATCCTTCCACGGTGCCCTTTCTCATTGGGAGGGAGATTTACAACATTGATTCTTTCTCTCTCTACCACAGGGCCATACTCACGTAGCTGCGTCCCCTATGTACTACCCAATTCCTCCCTGCAATCAGCCCGGCGCCCCGGTATAACCAATCACTGCCTAGCCTGCAGCTAATAACATAGGAATCATTTTGAGTGCACGCAGATCCATGATTCCTCCAACATGGTCGACTTCCTGTTTCCGCCCACTGTTGAGTCTATGGGGAAATATATTATCAACCTTATATAGTGCCCTTTCTGGTCAGGAGGGAGATTTACAGTGTTAATTTGTTCTTTATCACAGCTGACTAGTATAATGGGGCAATGCAAAATGTGAAGGGAATTTGTTTTTTATTATTATTATTATTATTATTATTATTATTATTATTATAGTCTACTTTAAAAATGGGATTCCACTTTAACACACTTTAGGTCAGTGGATTTTTTAACAAAAAACTCTTTGCAAAGCATGCTTCCAACTTAAATATGATATAAACAGTGTTTCAGACTTTATTTAAAAACTTTTTTTCATTTGAATAAGAATACAAAAAGCTTTAAAAATATAAATAAAGCTTACAAAATATAAACTAAGGTTTTAAAAGAAAAAAGAGTTCACAACTCACTCCACGCTGTTTCACAGAAAACACACTGTCATGGCACATTTACTTTTAATGAATCACTAAACTCAAACAAACATTATGGATTACAAGGTACCTTCCTTCTGTATAACTACAGGGTGGTTAATTTACTAGTCATGATGACCACTGGGAGAGGAGAGGGATGATCTACCTTGTCCTTTCAATGGCACGTCTCCTCTTGACACGACCTATTGTTTGTCTTCACCTGTCACTTAACCTTGTTCTATTAATTTTGCTTTTGATCTCTGTTTGTCTTGGTCCTCACTGAACTGTTAGTTCCCTCACACTATTTATTTTTTTAGACATGTTCTGTCACTCTTCTTTTAATGGCATATCCCATGCTATAGTTCTGTTAGATCTTGTTATGCTGTTCTAAAAAAAATATGTTATATTTCCAATAAGCCTGCCCATTTCCAGGTCTATGCTCTCTCATTTGAACTGCTGTAAAATGAAAATACATCACTTTAGAACTGTTAGGAGTATGGTATCTGTCCTTGGTAATCATTTTGGTAAAACACCCTTATAAACAGATTTTACCAGAAAGCAGTGTTTCTGCCATGCATTTTACCCTTAACCACCATGACCGCTAAACCTACACATTTTTTGATTGACTGAAATTGAAATGTCGGTTTGTTGTTGTGACCCAGATGGCTAGTGGTAATGTCAGACCAGGAACAAACAGACAACAATTCTGCGAGGTAAAACGCTGATGCACATATTTAATTATAAATAAAAGGTTTGCACAAAAAACAGAAAACACTTAACACAAAACAAAACGGCACGGTGGCCAAAATAAACAACCACGAAAAGACGGTCCAGTGAAGTCCAGAGGTGAAGTGTAGCTTGTGAAACGGCGTGCAGTGCTCGGGTGCAGGTGCAGTTGATAGTGCTTCTTCCCGGGTTTGGGTATTGGCTTGATAGCGATAGTTCCCGGGATGTAGTTAGCTATCTGTAGTGCACAGACTGGCTAGAGTGCAGAGGGGACATGCTGGGTTCCTGTGCAAGTGCTTGTAGCGCTGGGGATTCTGGGTGCAATACTGGCTCAAGTGCATCAGTTCCCGGGATGGCAAAAGCGGTCTGGATACACACAACATGTACACAGACAAACAGACAAAACACTTAACTCCAGACAGCTCTCCTTCTTCTCTCATCAATTTCCTTCCAACATGACACGTAACTTCACAGTAAACACAAGACCAAAAACAAACCCACCCCTTTCCAGCACACAGCTGCTGTTTAAATTAACCAGTTTGAAGCCAGCCACATTCTACATGGTATTACAGGGAAGACTTTTAACTCCTTCCCTGCCAAACAAAACAACAATAAATAGTAATACCTCATTTTTAACACAAAATACATTTAACAATAACAAGAATACAAAAATAACACAGAATATGCACAGGGGCAGGGTGTGCCCCATCAATGTTATATAATTAGTATAACTCAAAATATAATAATTGAGTGTTTTTAAAGGTATAGATGATCATAGCATCTATTCTTACATAGTTGCCTGTTCAAGGTTCATAATCATGTGAATAATGCAGCTCGTTCAAGGTGCAATTCATGTGTTACCTCTGGTCATAAAATGCACTGTGGCCAACAGCTGTGATATAAGTACCAAATATGGCCATCATTCATCTTGTGGAAGAGTGCTGGGTGAGTTACTGACCTTGAATGGGAGCCCACAGGGAGCTTTCCATTAGGGTAAAACGTAAAAACATTGGGGGATAGTTCAACTTGTCATGCTACAGCAACCCTTGCTGCGGAGGCACTGTGGAGATCAGCCAGACTGGGTCTTGCCTGTTGTCTCACGCTTAAACTTTAGCAGGTCTTTAGGCAAGTGGGATGCAGCAGTATATGAATAAAATCAAATTTAAAAAAAAAACAGCAGAATGCAGCTTTTTCACAGGCATACACAACACCTCTAATAACATCCTTCAGTTCTAGGATTTTTTTCCCCATCACAACAGTACAAGTGACTAATTTATTTGATTATCATCCTGTTAAATGTTGGTGAAGACTAAAAAAGATGCAAGCTAAAAAGGAAAAGCACAATCCAGTAGTAAAATACACAAGATACTTGCTTCATATACTGTTGTTTGTTATCTATGCATTAACACACATTAGTTGTAATACTCATGACATTTATAGTGTGTTTAAGTGCATCTGCAATCAATTTAAATGCAGACCTATTCAGGAAAGTGATTTATCTCTTTGGTACTGGATTTACTGTATTGGTAAATTAAGATACCTTAAGTGTCTCTGACCTCATTATAGGTACTTAAGGTATCTTAATATGTTTTATAGCTTGTTTGCACAACAATTATTTACTACTGTTTTTTTACTTGAGATATTAGTGCTACCACCCTTTTTTTACCATAGTAAAATTATAGCAAAGCATAGTGGAAGCATAATAAAGCATAGGTAACCGCCGTTGTAAAAATCAATATAGTAAAGCATATTAATTACTTGCACATTTTAATTTATTAGTGGTCAAAAATGCTCAGAACATTTTTAAAGTGTACAGAGTATGTGCTGGAGGCTGCAGTGTTGGACAGATTATTTTTTAGAGTCTATAATATAAATATATATACACATAATCTATATAATATATATATATATATATTATAATATATACTATATATATAATATATATATATATATATTTATAGGCCTAATAGGCCTATATCTTGAAATATTCACATGAAAAAGTATAGTGCAGCAGACAGTTTATAAGGCCGTAGAGCGTCAACAAAACTCTGGTTATTTTGTGTAAATATTTGAAGCTTTTCTTTAAGTTCTTTTCTGATGAAATTCATAAAATGTGTTTATCAATAACAGTGTATATCATGGATGATACAGAAATACACCACCACTTACCATGAAATGAAAATACAATTCATTGTCCAATGATGCAAAAAAAAACTTTCTATTTGTTACTGTAATCCTTCATTGTGTAAATATTTATTTTATTTATTCATTCCTTAACCAGGAAAAAAAAAAAAAAACATTGAGACCGAGGCCTTATTTACAAGTGTGTCCTGACAAGACGACCAGACAGGCAGAAGTCATTTCACATCCTTAAAAACAACATCATTCTAAAATCCAACGTCATACATTCAATCTGGGATCAGAAATATTTACACTTTCTCATGGAACTGGCTCATTAAAATGAATGTAATCTTAGTCATAGCTAAATACTGACCAACCAACCTAGGACCTTTTCCAAGGCACTTGGTAAATAAGTGCAAGACTAGATCGTTAACTTTACTTGGATATATTTACCTGTAGCAACGAGCCTGGGTAACCTGGCAACAAACCTATTACAGTTTTACACACAAAAAGTACCCAGTGTAATTGCCTTTTACAATTCAGTGACATCCAATTTAAAGAAGCTAATTGCTGGCTGTGATGGGTTTGAGGGTGGCATTCTAATACAAATCTGGCTGCTTTGTTCATTAGTTGATCCAGTTTTTTTAATTGCTCAGCAAAGCCATATAAAAGGGAAAAATACAGCTCTTAATAACAGGATTTCTACTTTTTTCATTGTCGAAAAGGAAAAGCATGTTTTTGAGCTATTTTCTTTGAGAGAGTTAAAATATGCAAATCAAACTTCAGCAATGGATCCAACCAGATCCAAATATATTTATAGCTAACCACCACCTCAATAGGCTCTCCAGAATGATTGAAGGATTAACTCCTGTTTCAAACTTTAAAATTTAGGTCCAAAAAAATCCGATTTTTTATTCTTTTTTTTTATTAAGCAACAGCTTTAAAGCCCCACATTGTACAATACTGAAAGCCTCTTGGAGTTTAATTGTGTATGGCAGATTACCCAGTAGTATAAAACACTACCATCCGAATATAGATTACAATGGACTCCATTCAGATTCCAACGCATGGCATCAATATACAGTGAAAACAGTGTCGGACCCAGGATAGCACCCTGTGGTACACCTTTTATGTCTCTAAAATAGAAGACAACATACCTCCTCCTCTTACCTGTTGTTGTCTATCTGTTAAATAACTGGAAATTCAAAAACAGTTTCTCCAGTCTATCACATAATACGTGGTCCACAGATCAATAAAGACTGCAGCTGCCACCTGCTTACTATCCAAGCCACTCAAAGTATCATCAACCGCTTTAGTCACTGCTGTTATTGTCCCATGGCCTGATCTAAAAACAGACTGGATTGAAGACAGCAGGTTGTTTGAGTCAATAAAGGCTTTCAGATGATCCAGCACCACATTCTCCAAACATTTTGCCAAAACAAGCAACAACGATATTGGTTTGAAATTGATGACCTCCATTTGAAAGACTGCCTTATGTACTGGTACCACATGTGCAAGCTTCCACGATGTTGGTATGGTTCCGGTGTTTAACACTAGCATGACCAAGGCGGTCATTTTTACAGTTTTTGGAATGTAAATTTAAATTGTGGTGTGTGTTTTTAAGATACGGAGCACTCTGCATGGTTTGTTTACTTTTTGGTTGCCTCGCTCGTCCCGCACCAAACTCTCCCGGACCAACTGCGTAGTTCCCTTATGAATACCAGTCCCCTCCCCATTAATCCACCACAGACACTCGCTATTTGCCCAGCTGTGGCTGTAACCACGGTAATAATTTGTCAGGAACTCTGTACACCTGTGCAGCTGACCTTCCCAAGATGGCTGTAGACTTTATACCTATTGTATGTGCCATCTTATTGAGGTCACACCATTCGGTCCATCTAGCGCCTCTGTCTGTCAGGAGGCCAGCTTTTCCGCCCTTCCTTCACCCTGTTACATTTCTGTTCAAATGTCAGTTTATTTACTATGTTTAAGTTGTGTAGATGCTTTATATGACGTTCCTGAATAACTATTCAATTGTTTGCCCTTTTATTATACTATTTATGTTGTTTTTTTAATACGCTGGTCAAATTGACCAGTCATGGTTGTTCTAGGTTTACCTATAAACATGGTCTCTAGTGTTAAGGATAGAGTGAACAAATGTATACAATTCATTCAAATACATACAATAACAATAACATGTCAAAAATCCTTCATACACCATAACATACCATACAAAAAATCTTCTGTAAACTAAAAAAAAAAAATAATAGATTGGAAAATTCTGTCTGTCATACAATACTGTTTTGTTTCATTGCAGTGTATTTCCAGTTGCTAAAATAAAACCTCTTACAATAATAATAAAGAAAATGTAACTTGAATATGATTTTTTTTTAAAATATTAACAGTATACACACATAGGTGTTGGGGGACTTGCCCCTCATGAAAGTAATAAACACAATATAATTTACCTTAAAATGACTTGAGCTGCCTTGCTCACTCGACCTTCTGAAAAATATATAAGGCCAAGTAGTTCCTGCTTTCCAACACACAGAAATTAATGTTTTTACCACTTTGGAATTCCAAAAGCCAATTAAGTTACAGATTATGATTGTCATATTGCATCTGGACTTGATGAAAAAGAAGAATAGTACCAGATACATTCTTTTTTGTATTCAATGGGAGATGAGGCTGATGATATTTTGTGTGTCCTTTCACTCAGTGAAGAGGATAAAAGCTATAATGCAGTCAAGAGAGCATTTGAACAGCACTGTGTAAGTAAAAACAATGTGATCTATGAAAGAGCCTGGTTCAACATGAGGAAACAAAAACCAGGAGAAAATGTTGAACACTGTAATTTTGGTGCACTCCAGGAGGAGTTAATAGGAGACAGAATTATAGTGGGTATAAGAGACACAAAGCTGTCAGAGCATTTGCAGCTGGACCCAGAACTCACTTAAACCAAAGAAATTCAGCATGTGAGGCAAAGTGAGTCTGTCAGTTAACAACAACCCCTGTTATGTGGAGGCTCAAGGGAGGAGTCATCTACAGATAACATCAATGCTATATGTTGAAATCCCAGGCCAGTGCAGACAGGGCAAAAAGCCCATAACTATAGCACAGAACAGAAGCCTAAACACAAGCCGCAAAACTAAACAAGCACCCCACAGTCAAGAGGATGTGAAAGGTGCTGTCATGTCAAAACACACCTCTGGAGAGATTGTCCTGCCAAGGAGGCAGATTGCCATAAGTGTCATAAAAAAGAACATTTTGCAAAGGTAGTCTTTCTTCCGCAGCCTTGAACGACATAAGAGAAGCAGACACAACACAATGGAGAAGATTTTGTCTTCTTGGGAAAAGTTGCCACAAAAACAGCAACCGAATGGGCTGAAACCATTAACTTAAATGGTGCAGGTGGAATTCAAATTAGACAAAGCAGGACGCTTACAGTATGTTGTATCTGGACTGCCAAAAGCACTTTTAGGGCTACCAGCTATTGATGCACTACACCTCATCCAGCGCATACATGCAAAACATGACATGCAGGATGACTTCCTTACAAGTTACCCGGCTGTGTTCAACGGACTAGGAAAACTAAAAGAGCCATATATGATTGAGAACGCCATATTTTACCTACAGTGGATCAAACTCTGGCAATGCTGTCAGGCGCGAAAGGTTTTTCCAAATTGGATGCCTGGTCTGAAATCTGGCAAATACCTTTAGCCAAAAGCTCTGCCTTCCTCGATACTTTCATTATGCCTTTCGGTCGCTACTGCTTCAGTCGGCTACCGTTTGGCATTGTCTCAGCACCGGAGCAAGAAAGTCACAGATGCTGGAATGGTATGAGGGAGAGCTGAGCCATGCTGGTGACGTGTTGGTTTACAGATGTGACAGAGAGGATCACAATAAGAGGCTACACCAAGTTCTGAAGAGGCTTGAGTAGGAATGACTTACATTGTGGCTGATGTTCGCAGAGTCATGAGAATGGCTAATTATCTGGAAAATCTTTGCCCAAACTTTCATCATTCACACAGCCGCTGAAAGAGCTACTGAGTGAAAAGTGAGTAGCATTAGGGAAAACCACAGTGCCAAGATTTTAGCAGTTGAAGGAAGAACTAAGCTCGCCCCGAGTCCTTGTCCAGTAGTTGCTGCAGACGTATCTTCAAATGATCTTGGCACTGTGTTAACTCAAAAACAGCCTGATGACACATGGAAACCAGTTTTCATTTTGAAGAGGCCTGACTGAGGCTGAGAAATGCTATGCTCAGATTGAAAAGGCATTAGCGTTAACCTCAACATGTGAGCATGTGTATCCGCTGCTCACTCTCTTGAGGTCACTTACACCTAGAATACAGGCGATCCTCGACTTATGACGCACGGTGCTTATGACTCTTTTGCATTATTACCCTACTTCGACTTTACGACATCGATACAGCATTTACGACACAGAGAGACGTGAGCCATGCATCATGTGTGCATGCTCGGTGTTCGAACCGCAGTACCTGCCGTGGTCGCCCTCACTTAGTGTAAGGATTTTTTATTTTTATTTTTATTTTCTACATGTAATGTTTTTTTTTGTTGTTTTTTTTTTTTGCCGTTAACAATGTCTGATAAGAGCAATTGACTCAAAACAAAACCTTAGTTGTGAACTCTGTTACGTGATGAGGGGCTTAACTTCAGGCGATTGTAACTGTATTATCTGGCTGAAGAATCAGGAACATAACCCCTGTTTCCTATGGGAAAATGTGCTTCGACTTACAATGCTTTGACTTACAATGCGACTTTCAGGAACCAATTGTGTCGTAAGTGCAAGGACTGCCTGTACTGTGCTTCCGCCTACGTATGCTCACATATGCATATGAAACTGTTCATGTTCCTGGGAAGAGTTTTATCACTGCAGTCATGCTCTCCAGAGCACCAGTGAAGTGCAACACATCAGATGAAGATGCAGAGCTTGAAAAATAAGTTCAAGCCTTCGTAGATGCTATCAGAGCCAGCCTTCCAGCTACTGATGCTAGAGTGCAACAGATTGTTAATGCACAGAAGACAGACCCAGTCTGCCAAAACGTTATCCAATACTGCCAAACAGGCTGGCCTGATAAAATACTTCACAAAGGTCACCAAGACTATCCAAATCCACCAAAAGGTAGATCTTGGAAAGGGGTTCAAACTGACCTGTTCCAGTGAGAGAAAAACATTTCCCTCCTCGTAGTAGACTGTTTCTCCAGGTACACTGAAGGGAAAAAACATTCAGTCACTTCAGCTAATGTTTTCATCAAAGTTCTTAACCCTTTGAGTAGTATGAACGTACCAGTACGTTCACTGCTCTGTTGTACCCAGGGAGTATAAACGTACCGGTACATTCTGCAACTTTAAACTTGAATTACTGAGCCTACAAAACCCCTGATTGTATAATATTGTAACACTAGGTTTCTGTAACACCTTTTATTGGTCCCTTGCACCCTCTGCCAGTTATTTACTGAATTACATGTAATTATCCCAGTCACAAAAATGCCAACAGTGTTTGTAAACTGGTGAAAATCGCTCAGTGAGAAAGAAGTATTAGTAATAATATTGAATTCAGATTCCAATTTAAATTCAAATACGTACAATTCTTCCACTGAATCGGATGTCAGCGAGTGTGTCAATGAAGACATAAGCAAAGAATATTTACTATCAACATCAAGTGACAGCGAAGAGATGGTGCCAAGCTCTGTGCGTTGCACCATTCTTCAAGATTATTATACGCTGAAGCATTAGACACTCTCACTCCCTCCACAGCCACAACCTGTTACCCAGATATAATTTATTCATTTCTCTCTCTCTCTCTCTCTCAACCTTTTTTTTTGTTAGGACGTGTTGTGGTTGTTCCGCCCCGTTGTTTATTGCCTACTTGTTATTTTTTAGTCAAGCCCTTTCCTTAAGACTAAATAAAAACATATACCTGTATTTATTGGTTTTATTTATTTACGGTAAAAATTATTTGTCTGTATTTCTTCAATATTAATTACAAAAATGCAAGCATGTAGCTTTCAGCTGGTTTGTACGCTGTACTCCTAATAATCAAGTCCATGCAGTAGACAAGATAAAAAAAATTAAAAACTCACTCCCGTAGGACTGGCAGTGCATTTTAGAACACAATACTCAAAGGGTTAAAAATATATTTGCACAGCATGGAGTTCCACACTTTGTTATTTCTGATAATGGCCCACAATTTGCAGCTGCTGCCTTTCAAACGTTTGCAAAGGAATTGAACTTCATACACATCACCAGCAGTTCCAGATATCTGCAAGCCAATGGTGAAGCAGAACGTGCTGTGGCTACAGTCAAAGCCTTGTGGAAAGGAGGAGTGGATCCCTCTAAAGCATTAATGGCATATCAAGCAACTCCACTAGAGCAAGGCTACTCTCCAGTGCAGCTGTTGATTGGGAGACAACTTCGGACCCCACTACCACAGTTACCAAAGTTTAAAAGGGATGATGCAAAAGGACAGCGACGTCAGAAGCATCTGTATAACCTGAGCTTCAGCCAGGACAGACAGTGTCAACAGAGCATGTCCATGGATCTGTGATTCAGCAAGTGACACCAAGATCAGATCTGGTGCAAACTGTAAATGGACTGTTGTGACTGACTCGCATACACCTTTGTGCAACAACACAGTCTGTCACTGATGAGTCTCCATTTCACCAACCAACCACAACAGCCAAATGCTCATCTTGCCAGTGACGGCCGTAACATTGGATACCGTACAAGATCAGGGAGAAGTTCAAGGCCTCCACAAAAGTTGGACCTGTGATGGACTGTTAGACCTAATAGAGTCAAGGACAATTACGGAGAGGACTTGAGAGAATTTGCTATTTTGTTTACAGCAAGTTTGAAAATGTTTGGACCTTAAAAAGGGACATTGCCCAAATAGTGAAAAGCTTATTAAAAGAGAGAAAAAAAAGTTACATTCTTTACTTAACAGGAGAGTTGTCCTGGAAAGGGTTAATTACCAGGCTTTAGAGTAAGTTCCGATCTCAGGTCTAAAGCATAGGGCAGCCATCTTTGGAAAAGGGTTATTAAATGAGTTAATAATAAACATGGTTCTGTTTCAAACCAGCCTTGTCTGTCTCATTGTACACCTTAAGGTAACAGTGTCTTGTGAATATTTTAGTTTTAAGTTGAAATATTGGACTTTTTATGAATATGCAACCCTTATTTCCCTACACTACACATATTACGTTGGTTGAATATGGTACATGTTATAGTCAGTATAATAACTGAGATGGTACTTGGAACTGAATATTAGAAATCGTGGAATACTTTGCGTTGTGTTGCATGTGCATAAAAATAAAAGCACTCAGTTTGTCAGTTGTAGGTCATTTATTCTTCAGAAGCTGAAACGACGACAGTTAGCGGAGAATCAGTAACTTTCCCAGCATTATACATGGAGCTCTGTGTTGCTGCTGTCACTCACTCAAGCTACCTGTTCTGTCTCACAAGCACAGACGCTCCCTCTCTCTCCCTAACGCACCTGCTGTGCTCGTCGCTATGACTACTGCCTGAAATCACTACTTTATAGATGAACAGCATGTACTCTACTTTCCCACCACTTCTATTTTGCATCCCGCTCTAATCACATGGCAACTACATTTTTAACATTTATTCTTAAAAATAACAATAATAACAAACAAAAACTTTTTAAACAATACCTCGCTATAAAACTATAGTGTATTAAATACACCTTAACAACACTAGGTAAATGCATGACTATGATAACTCTGTAACTCCATGTGTAACACATTATATAAATAATTGTTATAAAGCAAGTAGTACTTAGGTAGGTAAACTATAACATCATTAACACTGTCCTGCCTGAAAGAACGACAGTTTGGGGAGAATCAGTAACTTTTTCAGGAATATACATGGAGCTCTGTGTTGCTGCTGTCACTCACTCACTGTAGTTCAGCAGTTCCCAAACTGTGGACATGTCTAGGGGGTACGCAGGAAAAATTGTGTAATGGCGAACATTTTTCCGTTTTTTTTTTTTTTTTTTTGCATTTTCATAAGACTTGCCATACTTGCCATACAAAGCTTCAAAACTCATTGGGTATTCCTTTTAATTTCTGGCTTGAAATGGCATGTGATGCTAGTTAGTTTTAGAAACAAAAAGAGAGGCTGTGCGGTGCAAGGCAATCAAGCAGCTGCAGGACACACACAAACCTTCAAGAGGTACCAATGAGAAAAAAGATACACAAAGACAATGACGTACAGAGCCTTCACCACCAATCACTGCACAGTGCGATTTCAAATGTTGAGACAGTTGCCTAGCCAGTCTGACTGAGCTCAGGTTTTCGTTCGATTGTATACTTTGCACTATAAATTTAACTATAACTGCTAACCCATTAAGTGAAAAATGGACAGATGGCTGAAGACAGGTAGTGTAAAGAACACACAAAGTCTCAGTGATGAGAAGCTAGGTAGTGACATTTGTCCTGCCAGTACCAGTACACTTTCTGAAATCGCTGTTAAGTCACCCTGTGAAACAAAGAGTTGACACCAGGGACAAAACAGGAACTGTGTCAAAGAAACATAAGTACGAGGAGAAGTACATTAAAATGGGATTTACTTGGACTGGAGACCGTGATTAGCCTCAGTGTGAGATGTTGTGAAGTGCTGTCTAATAAAAGCCTCTAATAACATCTTTTCTATGCCGACACTTAGAAACAGTGCATGAATCATACAAGGACAAACCACCAGAATTTTCAAGAGGACACTGGCTCAGCTAAAGAAAAGCAAAAAAGTCCTTACTCAGTTGGTGAATCGTGTTATCAGCAGCCAGTACTTAGCAATGCAACTTGACGAATCCACAGACACGGTAGTATTAGCTTATCTTCTGGTGTATGTGTGGTGCATTTTTCAAGGTGCAATACAGGAGGAAATTTTATTTTGCCAGTTGTTGCCGACCTAAACAACAGGAGATTTTCCAGGTGCTTAACAGCTTCATAAATCAACATAGTATTATCTGGTCATGATGCACTGGCATCTGCATTGATGGAGCAAAGTCAGTGACTGGTAGACATAGAGGAATAGTGATGCATATCAGAGCCCTCATTCCCAATGTGATGTGGGTGCACTGCAGTATACAGAGAAGCACTCGCTGCAAAAAGCATGCCTACCAACTTGAAGAAGGAGCAGGACAATGCTGGTAAACTTCATAAAAGCTCACCCCTTGAATTCCAGAATCTTTGCCACACTATGTAATGAAATGGGAAGCGAGCACATTAATCTACTTCTCCATACGTAGGTTTGATGGTTATCATGGGGCAAGGTCTTGGCACGTTTCTTTGAACTTCACTCTGAGGCCCAGATGTTCTTCATGCCCGTTCCCGCTCTCTCTGTCTGAGCTACTTGTCAGATATATTGTATTCTCTCACTTGAATGAGCTGAATCTGGGACCAAGGACTGAATGCAACCATCTTCAATGTCCAGGACCAGATTTAATCAATGATCAAGAAACTGGAATTCTGGGCTTTGTGTAGAAAATGACTTGTGACTCAAACTGTCACCAATCATTCATCTGTCACATTAATGGTGAGTAGTATCACTATATTAAGCTATACTATACTTGTTTAAATTGTACAAAGCATACATTGAAACTAAAAGCGTAACATGTATTATATTGTTATAGTCATTTATATTGTATGTATTATATTGTTTATGTGTGTTATATGTGTATTATGAAAGCATACATAAAAAATTATATAAAAATATAAACCTCTATGTTAAGGATACGCAGACAGTTGATAGGTCTGGAAGGGGGTACGCGACAATCAAAAGTTTGGGAACCGCTGCTCTAGCTGTTCTGTCTGACAAGCTCACAGACACTCCACTCCCTCCCCTTGCCTCTCTAGGGTGTGTCCCATGAGAATGGGTCCCCTGAAATACTGGAGGCAGGTAATAGGTTCCTTGTTCCTGACTACAAATACATGGCTGAAATTAATTGATAATAAATGTGGTTGTGCTTAATTTAGTATTGATTAGGCATTGTAACATCACTTAAAAACTACTGCACTTACTATTTTGCATTCTAGGTAAGGAGAAATAAAATAAATGTTCAGTTACAGGACACAAAATCATAAAAGCAATAATAACCACAATAAATGTACATAATTTGGTAGTTGTAGCTTTAACTCTCCTAAATGATGTAAAGAATATCTAATAATACATTTGTTTAAAAAACTACAAGAGGTACAAAAAAAAAGGTTTGTGTTCTTAAAAAAAGGTTTGTGTTCTGAAATAGTGATGTATACAAGATCACTAGAATCACTGAGCAATTGGGTATCACCGACAAGGAAAGATCATCTGTCCATGGTCACAGCTGTCACCATTCCCTATTTGCCAATTTTCATCGAAGATCTCAATTCATTGTGGCAGATGACATAGTTTGGTACATTTGTAATTTCTTAAAAATCTTGTATTTTTTATTTTTCTGGTAACTACTAGAATGTGCATACATAGGAATGACTTTAAAAAAATTCTAGGTTTTATGTCTGTCTGTCTAAATACAGTATTACGGCAGGTGCAATTGATATGATTTGGCCAATGTATCATTTATTGTGGCATTGGATACTGTATTTATCATTGAATGAGCCTAGAGAAGAGTCCACGCCTTTTTGATCATTGCTATTCATGCAGTACATTGTACACCTTTTTGAAATTTAAACCTTTCTTTTGAGATCTGTGACATAATATTTTTTCCACTAACATAATATAGAAAAGAGTATACTGACAGCTTTACCCATCTGCACATTGTGGTGATTTAATTTCAACCCCAAAACAGTAATTGAATTAGCACATTTTCCATTCAAGATCTATAAAACCAGGTTGCAATAAATTTAGCGGCATCTTTAATTCAGTTGTGGATAGATGGTGGCACAAAATCAAGACAGCCCATCTCACAACCCCACGCAACTAGGAGAAGAAAAAGACAATTCAATAAAAACTAAACAGTAAAAATGACAAAAAGACCAAGTTCAACAAAATGTCATCTCAAAAAGTAAGCCTTTAGTGTAGATTTAGGATTGTCCATTGAGCCAGTCCCTGATAGTCTGGGAGTAAATCTGAAAGCCCTGTGTGCAACTCTTAGTGCTGGGGATGGACAGTAAACCAAAGTCAGAGGATGGGTATGGGTTGATCAGCTCATGTAGATATGAAGAGACCAGGATAGGCAAATCTTTAAAATTAAGATCTTGACATAAATCCCAAAAATAACTTGCTGCCAGTGCATGGATGCAACAACAGGAGTTAAAGTTTACGTAGTGAAAGTTGAATTTGAAGTGAAAAGAAGTTGTATAATTTGATTAAATTATTTGGCAGTGGATTTTTCTCTCTGATTTGTTTATAAACCTTCAATGGTGTTGAGATTATGTGACTGCTTGGTGATTAGAATGGTTAAACATAATCATTCTATAAATAAGTGTATGGATGTATGGATGCACTGTCATCTTGGAGCATCCCATCTGCTTTGGGGTACATCACGAGTCGCACCAGATCATCCAGTATGTTCAGCTAGCTTGCGATATTTACCTTGCCTTCATTCAGAAGAATAAGAGGGATGCCATCATATGGCATGCACAATCTTAACAGACCACCTTCATCCTTGCAGACTTCATATTTGTCTGAACACATAATACATTACCGGTCAAAGATGGGTGCAGTCATAATAAGAAGTTTTGGGAGGGTTACTTTTAAATAGTAATCCATTACAGAATAGAGATTACATTACTTATTAGACAACATGATATGTAATCAAGTACGTTAATCCAAGCACGTATCACAGTGGATTACGTGGATTACTTTTTGGATTACCCCCAGATAATACTTGGAGAGATGCTGCACTGTGATGTTCTTGCCTTTGTTCCTTAAAGACAAACTGCTTTCAAGCTCCAGAAAGCATTTATTTTTGCCCACACAAACCACCATCGCCATTATAGTCAGTCTAAGTGCCACCAACAGACCTGGGAACATGTTATTATTCTTTTCCATATGCAGAGCCAGGTGGGTAATAATGAAACAACTGGTGTACACTGTTCATTTTCTATGAGTCCTTGTGATTATAATGCATATGTGTTTTTTCTCCTAATTTCTTTTCCTGAAGAAAAGTAATTGCAAACTTAAAGAGAAAAGGAGTCAAGTAATCTTCTCCAGGGTGCTTTCAGTTCTGTAAGCAGTGAAGGAGATGCTTAGCAGAATAATTGGTTTAAATATACAGTTAGAGAATAAATGCAGAAGGGAGGGTTTTGAATTCATAGATAAATGGAGCACCTTTTAGGGAAAAAGATAGCTTTACAAGAAAGATGACTTTCACCTTAATAATAGATGAGCAAATATGCTGGCACAGAGCATAGAAATAACCCTTAGGAAGACCGGAAAGGATTTAAACTTAATCCTGAATATGGAGAAGAATTCCACATACAGAGGTAAAAACTATTCAGAAAAGATAGACTAGATATAAGAGGAAGAGGTGTAGCCAATATGTTAAGGAAGAGCTAGAAGTAAAAAAAAAAAAAAAAAAAAAAAAGTCAAATCTCCATCTACAAACCAAAGTGGGTGAATTTGAGTTGAGCTGTTAGGTAAAAGCAGTGAAGTTTTTTTTTTTTTTTTTTTTTTTTTTCTATTGGGGTATGTTACAAATGATAGAAAATTATTATACGAAGCAATTAGAAATCATGACTGATTTCAATTTTCCCAGTATAAACTGGGAAAATCCAGTGGGATGTGATAATGTATAAACTGAACTGATTGATGCAGTAAATTACTGCTTTTGGACCAAGTGTGTCAAAAACCTGACAACAGAACAATTTTTGATCTGGTGTTCACAAACAACCAGGACTGATGCAGTACTGACACAGTAGAGACACTGGGGTCAAGTGATCATAACATGGTTCAATTCGAAATTAAGGCAAAAGGCTGCACAAATTAAAGTGTATCATTTCAGAAAGGCTAACACAGCGTCTCCATGTACTCAGGCCAGGAGAGGTACTGTGGGTACAATTTTTTTATTTGTATTTTTCTGGAGAATTGAGATGGACACGCTAACCATACTGGAGTGGTTCCTTGGGAACAAAGGAAAACCTGAGCAGATGGTCCCCATGGCCTTGATTGATGTCTTAAAATCATAAATTGTATAGATAAAGTTAACCCAAGACACAACTTCAGATTTAGCACAGAGAGAAAAAGACTTCATAAGTGGAAGATGAGTAAAAGTAAGTTTAGAACAGAAGGTAGGAAGCACTTTTTTACATAGAGTTGTAAATGCTTGTAATAGTCTACCAGGTGAAGTAGTAGAATCTAAAACACTTAGAACAGTGCTTTTAAATTAATTCCCAGTTGGCGGAAATGGTGTGCTAACAAGGGACAAGCTTTAATGGGTGAAATGGCCTTTTCTCGCTCTCAGACTTTTATTATGTTCTTATGTTCTCAAACAGTAATCACTAAAACAAATGACAGTAACTGTAATGAAATTACAGAATTTTACAGGAGTAATAATAACATATTACAGTGTTTACACTTATGAGTCACATTATCTGTTACTCCCAAACACTACACATTGAATGTCTCTTGGTTGTTCAACAGAATCTTAACTTCCCAGGAGAAGAATTGTGTTTCTTTCCCGCCACTGAGAATATACCTCTTTTTTTTGTTTTGTTTTTTTTTTATTTATTGTCTAAAATTAAATATACAGTGATTGATATAAAGATCGTCTATTAGATGTATGCCTTCCTATAAAATATAAAGAGTTTTATACATCTAGCATTTGATAAATGTGATTTGTTAATAATAGCAGTCAACAGATGGCGATATCCCTGCATCAACCACTTAATTGTAGGGATAATCCCAGGATTACCAGGGATAACTGTTTGATCCAGGGTAATCCCCTACTGCTATAAAATGCAGTTGTGGCTTATCCTGAAAGGGTTAATATAGACATATATTTTGATATATGGCTATACAATAAAATTGAAAATGCAGGTAGTGAAATTAAACAGTGCACATTTTAGAATTATCTCAAAACATCTCTTGTTGCGTTTTAATTAAATATTCAATTTCTGTCAACTGTAAAAATGTAGACTCACAAGGAAGATAGATATTCAGAGTTTCTGCACATCCTGGGTTTTGTTTACATTCTCATCTAAACACAGCATCTGCTTCCTGCTGTTATGGCAATACAGCACTGCTGACTTATCTTCATGGACATTAATATACCTGCTTTTCAGCAAGTGAAGAGTTTCTTTATGCTCTGAACTACTGTTTATAAACCAGTATTCTGGTCTGACGAGGATGTAGGTTTTTTTTTTTTTTTAAATGATTTGGTCTTCGTATTTTTTATACAAAATGTACCCATGAACTGGGAAACACACAGGCCAAATATGAAAAAAAAAAGAATGGAGATAACAAACGATTATTGCAAATTGTTACTGTTAAATTTGATTATAACGTGTTTGTAGTTTGGGAGATTTCACTTCTTCCAATGTACAGTTGTCTCGTGTTATACCACTCCCTTTATAACGTCACCCTCGCATACTACCAGCTATTCTCTCTGAACAAATGTCACCAATAATATCAAACAGTGCTATTTTTATATCGCCCCCCGCTGTCCACCACCCGCCAACTTCCCAAGCCAAGCAAGTGTAAATATAAGCGTTGTAGTTTCCCTCATTGTAGCGCCAGCGAAAAAATTATGGCCAATTAAAACAACAAAGTAATGCAGTTAACCTTTGACTCACTTTCCTAATTTGTTGTTAACTGAACATTCATACCAATATCATCAACTCTCCTGCTCCCAAAGCAAAACAGAAAGTACTACATGGCGAGTCGACCCTGCATTTAAAACCAGAGCAAAAGAAACAAATCCGCCGAAGTGAGGCATATACTGTTAATCGAAGGACAGTCAGAGACATTCTAATGGATAAAAACAAATGGTTTACCTTGATGGAACAGGTCGATTTGTTTAACATGAAACAGGCTTGACTTTTATAAACCACAGTAAAAAAAAAAAAAAAAAAAAAGTACGGTAAGAGGTTTGTTTATTTACGTGCAAGTTTTGCACAAAGGAAGGCTGACTTAAACTAAAGCATCAGTTTTGTAAATTGCAGAATAGTTAGGCTTCCAAGCCAAAGTCTGGGGTTGGGGAAACCTATTGTTTTTGTTAGGATTCTTCTTCTTCTTCTTTATTTTTCTTCCAAAAGTTCCTCAAAAACTTCGGCACACTGGTAGATGCCTATGCGCAATAGTCGGTGATATTCGTTAAATTTGTGTAAGTCACATAGTTTGGCAGCCATATTGGATTTTGTGGAATTTGTTAAAACGCCTATGTATTGAAAACTACTTACTGCAGAGTTCTGAAAATTGCTATACATGTTGAGGGATAGGGCATGATTAACCGTTGTTAATATGAAGCTGATTGGTACTGTAGTTTGGCAACCACGTTGATAATGTCATAAAATCACCATAAAAATATAAAATCATCAAAATTAAAACATCTTCTCTGAAACCGCTTATATGATTGAAACAAAAACTGGAATAAAACATCTCAGTATGGTCATCTGTTACGCTTTTTCAAGGGAAGTTGTTACTGTGAAAATCATGGCGGCCACGCTGGATGACATCATCTGCATACGCAACTGACTAAAACTGCCTATAACTTTTAAATGGCTGCACCGAACCACACGAAGTTTGGCATGAATGTAGAGGACTATGGGACGTTGTGCCGTTGTCAATATGGCGGTCTTTGGTCACATGTTGTGGCAGCCATTTTGGATTTACTGATAATTTTGGACACTATTCAAAAGTTTTCTCGTGAACGGTAAATAATACAGCTTTGAATATTTTTGTACACATGCGCTCATGTCCAGGATTGATTCTACTTAAGGAAAAATGGATCGGTTGCATGGGGTGGCGGCTGTGTTGGATTTTGTGTAGAACGCTTAAACGACAACTCCTCATGAACCCATTGGCCCACTGACGTGAATCTTGGGTATACGTTAACTTTGCAATGTCCTCTAAAAAAGTTATTCAGGAAAAGTTCCTACATGAACAAACATGGCCGCCATGAGCCAATCAATATAGGTGACTTGCCAGTTTTGCCCATTTTTCACCCTGGAATGACACATTGTTATCACTGGGGCGCTGCTACCACGGAAAAAATATTTCTTGAACCAGTCATTTTTCGCTGGTGTCTAGAATGAATAGTTTCAATAACTCATACAACTTAAAACACGGTAAGTACACTGGAAAGGCTGATATTATTTTACACATACACACAGTACAGTATACAAAGACACATACTGTAAACTAAGAAAAAATTTGTTGAAGCACTGTTGCAGCTATACAGCATCCAGACGAAGAAAAAAAAAACGGCACCATGCTTTTTAAACCAGAAGACAATCGAAACAATAACATGTGTAATACATGACCGTTACAAGTCACACCAGTACAGTCTGTTAAAAAATCGTATTAAAATTGTTTAGAAAAAAAATTCTGTGATCTCGGGTTGTACAGAAATGTACTGTAAAGTGAGATTGTGTGTGTATGTTTGAGTGACACGATATTGTTAGCTGAATTTAATCCAGTCGAGAAAAAAAATGCACCATTTAAACCAGAAGTGAATCAAAACAATAAAATGTGTAATACATGAGATGTACAAGTCACATGCAGCTGTAATACAGTTTAACACAATACCACTAGGTCTTGGTACAAATCAGTAAGCATGCAGTATACACAGTATTGTGCTCTTGACATTTCTAGCAATTGAACTTGCAAGCTAGAAAAATCGTATCTATATCACGGTAAATTAGAGGCTATTCTTAAAGGCAATCTAATTTTTTTTACCTCAATATTATTAAGCAATTTTAATTTATTTATTTTATTTATTTATTTATTTATTTATTTTTCTTTCAAAACGTTTAGCTCAATATTCCACGTGGTTTACTCTGAATCCCATGCGTGGTTAGACCCTGTTCAGACTTCGGTTCAGTATCCCAGCGGCACAGTAAACAGCAAGTAAGAAAAAATATTCTTAAAAATTTACGTGCAGTGTATGTACCTTAAAAACGGTCCTGGTTTGTTAACTGTTGATTTTTAACTAGCCTACATGTTAAACCATCAAACTATCGTTTTTGTTTTGTTTTGTTTTTAATGCATATTTCAGTGGATGTTCGTTGTGTAGATGTCAGTAGACACTAATGTACTGTATTTAGTACTACCTCTTAAAATGTATTAGCGAAAATAATATAATTTGACATCTGGTAGCCAACGTGTTGTTGCTAATCGTGCTGTCTGTTCAGTTTTCATTGTGTTCATAAAACGATATTTTACCATTATACAATGAAGTCGTGAACAGCCTTGCCAACCCTATATTAAATAAATAAATAATTTGAACAAACATCAAAATCTGTCATAAGTGATGTATACTTTTACAAGTTAATGTTAATTTTAATCAATTACATTAAACTGACTGTTGATAATCCAGACACATGTAAATATAGCATGTTGAAAATGTGTGCAATGCTGCAAGGTTTGGAGAAGGCGTTTCTCTAAAAGCTGCGTTTATGTCAGAAAGACAGCAGCTAAGAGCAGCCGGCGATGTATTCTGTGTCGCTAACCATTTCCTTAAAAACCATTATCAAAATACAGTGTCAGTTCACAAAAATATCTTACTTAGACAACACAATGATGTTTTGTCCAAATGTTTGCACTGTCTGTAACACACAGCTGCATATAAATTCAAACTTCTGAGTTGTGCAGGCGTCAGGGAACTGATGCCAGCAATTGAATGAAACTGATTGCTTAAATGCATTTCACTATAAAAGCTAGTTAGAATATTGTTTGCATCCAAATAACATTTAAATTTGCTGCTAACCAATGCTTCCAATATTTTTGCCAAAATTGACAGTCAGCTGTGTCCAAAATGATTTGTGATGATAACATTTATAACAACCAATGCACTTAAATTTCACAATAACTGCTTGGAAGCCTTTACAGTTGCTAGCAACTCTAGGTTTTTTTTTTTTTTTTTTTTTTTTTTTTACTTTTCGTTTAAAAAAAGTGTTTTCCTGTACATATTCAAGGTTTTTTGCTTGAAAAAGAATGTTGTTGAAGTTAAATTGCTTTGTAAAATAAATAGATGGAATTGTTCAATCCTTGATAGTGTTCTTTAGGCTTGCCGTCTTGCCAAAAACAATTAAGTTCAAATGAGCAGTACAGTCAAAAAAATTAATTACATTTTTTTTTCAAAAATGGTACGCTTTTTTGTTTTTATGGAACTGTTGTTTGGGTGATTTGACACTAATGAATATTTATTTTTTATTTTTATTTTTTTAAAGTATAAACTGTTCCTTAGAAGTAACCATGTATGTTTCATACAGATGGGAAAAGATGATAAAACGTCACTAGTAGACCTGCTGTTGTGTTGAGAACTAGTACTGTAGTTTTAAAAAAGATGAATGTTTTATTAAAATGGCCTGGAGATACTGTAGTTGTATAACTAAAAAAAAAAAAAAAAAAATTAATTTATTGCAAACATAGAAGGTTGTGTGTGTATGTTTTATTTTTTTGTTATTTTTTTATTTATTTTTTTACCCTCACTATAACGCCACCCTCGCTTATTGCCCGTTTTTTGCCCATGGCCCTTACCTGGCGGTATAAAGAGGGTTGATTATACTACATTTTTATGTTATTTGTTTGTTTTTAAATGGAATACTTTCTTCAAGCCACTGATTCTTTTAAAAGTTACAATCTGCTCACCAACACAAAGCTTCTCATCTGTTGGAATGCTGTTTAGTTGTTTTTGAATGAGGTTCATTAGGGGCCGTCATAACATCAGCAAATTTGAGGGATTCTGCATTCTGGCTTGATGATGGTAGTGACAATTCATCATCATTTCAACTAAGCTCTCTTCACTGCTGTCCTCTCTGCCACTATTTTGCTCTTCAGACAGAACACAGGAATCTTTATTCTTTCCTCATCTGAACTACCATCACTAGCATCACTGTCATTGTTATTTTCAGAGACTGTTGTAGCATTGCTAATCTGCCTGCCATAAAAACTTCTGACATTAAATACACAGGGCGATCACATGATTAATCCCAAAAGTTGCATTGGATCGAAGAGGAGTAGTTTATACATAACAAAGTACAATACAATCTAGCAAATGTTTTTTAGTACTAAAATAAACTGTTTTTCTCTTTGTCATTGGTGCAATAGAGGGTTACATTAATTAAACTACAGCAGTATTTAGGTCTTTTGCAGTTTATGATTCAAATAGGGCAAAGTGTATTTCATATTCAATAGAATTGCTGTATTAAGGTGTACACTCCCTCAAAAACTTATTTTAAAATTCACACATTGACAGGGCTAAAACCGAAAGTGTCATAAATGCATTAGTGGCACCAATTTTCATTCTGAAAGACAGTTTGATTCTCAAACTATTTCTAATTAACTGTTTGTATGTTAAGTACTAGTCTCTCCTCTCTTACTTTGTTTCTCTATCACTAGACAAGATATAAAGAGTCATTACTGCCCATTTGTTAGACAGAACAATAATGTGCTAAAAGTAACAAGTAATAAGGTTTTTGCCATAATCGGAACAATTGCTTGTATGATCAAACTACTCGGCAAGTCCCTACTGTCTTTTCTAAAGCATAAACGAGAATGACTTTCACTTTCTTTCACCTAGAAAAGAAGTTGACAAAGGAAATGATTACATTTCATATTTTAGGTAATATTGTAGCTGTATTTTTCTAGGTTCATTAGGGGTAAACGTGCAGTTTGCCATCCCACCAGTGCAGTTTGGAACTCCAGTTCACAAGTGGTAGCAATAAATGACATTGTTTTGGATATTTGTTTTTATAGAAATATTTTTCATGTTATATATAATATATATATATATATATATATATATATATATTATCTATATATATAGATATATATATATATATTATATATAAATTTTTGGTTCCATGGGAGAAGATGATTTAAAAAAAGATCAATAATGATGTTGTAAAATATGGGCAATTTATGTAACCCAGTCTGTAAAATAATAAATTAAATAGCAATTGACTTACTTACTTACTTAGAAATGATTTACACGGCCAAAATGAGATGTAATATCTTGTTTTAAGTAGGGTTGTGCCTTTTCCAAGATTTACAACAGCCTGGAATTGCCTACATCCTTGCAATATTTCAGCGGCTGAGCTGATATGAAGAAGCAGACTCTTTGCCCTCATGTTGCAACAAGGGTACAGTACCTCTCCAAATTACTTACACCAGATACATTTTTCTATGCAGTTCAGCAACTCCAGTTACAACATTGTTATGAGTGTTCAGGTTTTATTAATCTTCAGATTAACCACAAGTTGCTAATGTAGGGGGAGCTCTGGCTGATCAAATGCTCCACTTTGTGTATCTTTTAGGTAAGGGAGAACATGGGAAGCCTTACCCACTTACAGAAGAAGAATGTGACGACTCTGCATACAGGGAGAATGGCTTTAACATCTATGTTAGCAACAACATTGCCTTGGACCGCTCTCTACCAGATATCAGACATCCAAAGTAAGTCAGCTGGGCCAAGTCATTTCATGTACTATATGACATGTAATTAATGGGATCCTTTTAGTCATCTACATTTTCCTGATATGTCATTTCTTATCTGTTTAATATCTGCGTTCCTGTATGATTATCTGTTGTTGTTTTTTATTCTTTCAATTCAGTGCTTGCCATGCTTAATAACTATTCCAGCTTCTGAAAAGTGCATTAGTGTTGCACATGGTTTAGTGTACAAGGGAGTAGTGTACATTGCAAAGCTAATATGCTTCCCCTTCTCCCTTCCCTATAATCAAACTTGATGAGTCTTTTCAAGAGCAATTTTTTAGGAATAGATGGAAAGCATGATCTAAGCTAAAACAACAATATATAATCTTAAAGAATACACATAATATGATATTTACTGTATTATACTGTATGTATTAATATAATTAAATATTGTTAATACTGTAATGGCGGGTCCCAAGGCAGGCTGGAGAGAGGGGTGGGGCCAGCGCGCTGACTGATCATTGCCAACCAGGAAGTGGGCGTGGCGTGAACGGGAGAACACAGCCTGTACTTTTCCACCAAGCGAGGTTACCCGCAGTCAGGCTGGGGCCCTGATCCCTCCCTTTTAGAAGGATCTATAGATCACAGGGCTGGGGAATTTCCCCACAGCTGCCAGCCTGGAACTTTCCAGTCTGTGACACTGCCTCCCTCCAGCTCCCATATTAAAGGGGGTCGGAGCTGGATACCAGGGTCAAACCGAAAAGAAGCAGCTTTGGACACAACTGGAATTCGACTTGGTAGAGAAATAAAAATGTATTTAGCCCTTGAGAACTTGCTTTGTGTTTTCCTTCTTCACATCGCTACAATATAATTAAATATTATTAATAAATATAAATTGAGATAATAAAGTATATTATATTTACTGCATTCTTTAACCCTCCATCAGCAGCAAAAAGCTGAGCTCACACAGAAGGCAGAAAAGGAGTGCAAATGCACCCCATATGCATAAAGTTGACTTATTATTTAAAGCAAAATAACAGCACACAACTGGTTTATAGTGTTATTCAAATAGTTCTGTGTTGAATAAACATTGTTTTGAAGTGCTAAGCTTTTTCAAATTTTGTCTTTATTTATTTAATAAGTATAGACAATTCCAGAGCAATTACTTTTATATTATTTTTCTAATTCACTTTTTACTTTATTTTTAAGCACTTGCACTAATTATAAATCTTTTGCAACAAGTCAATAACTGAAAGAAATGATTTCCTATGTGTCTGGTTTAATCTGAATGTCTTCTCAAAGTTTGGATTTTTCTTTCTCATTAATGTTTACCCTTTATAATGACCCTTTGGGAATTTTAGGTTAACAAAATGCCTGTTATTCATTCAACTTATGGCTGATAATGACATCCATAGCACTGAAAAAATTGCACTGTGGGTCAAATAAACACTTACCTCAAAGAGTTATCAGCACTGGTTCCTCTAAAAAGAGAAGAACACTTATTGAACTAGCAATGGACCATTTAGGAATACCTAGCAGCTGTTGAAAAATCAGAGTTGTTTATTTCAGGTTTTGTAACATCTATTGATGAACAATATGGGTGTTAGTGACATGTTAACTGGCTTTGTGCATTTCCACCTGTGTTTCTACATATAAATATTTAATATTTAGCATAATACCACAATTCAAAATGGAATGCTTAAACTTTATATGAGCTAAGTCCTGAAAAAAATAACATTTGTTGGAAAGCAGCAGATATTAAAATAATAGCCTTGACAAAAGGCTGTTGCTAGCCTGCTCTAGATGTTGTGCTTAAGCACACTTGGTGGCAGGCTGTTTAACTGAACCCGTCATGCATGTCACACCACTGTCAGAGGACTTTCATTGTTGTGTTGTTTTTTGTTCTGACAGCTAACCCATTGAGCAGAGGTACAGATGCCAAAGGGAATGCAATCTGTTACCATAACATGTTATTAAAAAAAAAACACTCTGTTGTCCTTACAATACCCTTTTTTGCTATTGGATTTTTGAACAAATGCTGACTTTTTAAAATGCCATTTTGTTTGATTATATTCATGTTTTATTAAATAATCTTACATCATAAAAAGGGTTAAATACAGTATCAAGTCACAGAAATATTGGCACCTGTGGCAGGAGGCCTGCGCATGAAAAGTGTTTTTGTGTGTGTGTGTATTTATTGTAAATAGTTTTGTGTGTAAATTGTGTTTATAAAAAATTAATGGAGAACCTGATGACCCGTTGTGGCAAAGTGGCTGGTAAGGGGAACAGGTGTAGCGGTGATGCGGTGCAGGAGTGATGAACAGACAACGGTACTTTAGTGAATAAGTGTTTATTGTGCTGTTTCCAGGTCTGGTAACCGTCAAATAACAAATCCCTGGCAGTACGCAACAATGTGCAAAGCGCGGGGAGGGTGAATAACACAACACAGTCCTGAACAGAAAACAAAGGCATGGTTACCAGTCCTGGATGAATCCAATTGTGCAGGTGCTCTGTGCAGTGGTGCTTCGGATAGTGCTTTCGTGGCGACAGCTCCGGAGGTGTGCTTTAACTGTCTAGTGCTGCGACAAAGACAGACAATTACAGACAGACAGAAATAACACACAACACATAGCACTTATTTCTCCTTATATTCTCTGAGAGCTCCTCTCTCAGTCCTTCTCTCCTACCGTTAACCTAAACAAAGGAAAAGATCAGCGTTACCCTGGCCCCTGTATGTAATACCGCATGATATTTAGGTAAAGAGTTGCAGCTGCTTTACTACGTGCAGCTGCTCCTCGTTTACCTTTCAAGTCAATACGGTCTTACAACAGAGTCTCGCTTCTTTCCAGGCTGACCCACTTCCCTGTCCCGGAAACGAACTGTCAGGCCAGCCCTTCCAGATACTTCTCCTCCCATTCTTTAGCGCCCTCACAGGTCGGGAGGAAGATTTATCACCAGAACTCATTGTATTTCTGTCACACCCATCTGGAGCGCCTACCTGTTGTGCTTGGTTGCGGGGAAAAGTAGCCAGCTGCCAAATCCTAACCAGCAGGTGGGTGTGTTCCAGCAGAGCGTCACGTATAAAAGGGTCACAGTTATACACTCTAGGGCTGCTGAAAAGCCATAGAACCGAGAGCACTGTTGCTGCAAAGCTGTAAGATTCTGTGCTGCCGAAGAATCAGGAAAGAAATAAAGCGATCAACTCTGCATATGACTGTGTGTGTACCCGGGGTCAGGAGTTGGTTAGAGGATGTTCCGGGAGAAAGAAGCCACAGCAGCCAGCGACCTTGTGAATATCCAGCATTGGGGTTGGGTAAACTGCCCAAGAAACGGGGTAGTTTCGGGATCAGAGTCCACAAGCCATGCTACCTGTCATCTCTGGGAGTCAATGGAAACAAGCTGCTGATAATATCACTTTGGTTAATGTCACACCTATCAAGGAAATGTAACAGTCACAGTTATGTTTCCACCCCACTTAAAATCAATTCAAAATGCCTGCATCAACTGTACTGCATTATGACACGTTTTGTATACACCCTATTCAACAGTTTTGTGGTTACACTGTAGAGTTAGAAATTAGCTGAAGAAGGGTCAATATTAAGTTTCTTCTCTTTTTAGAGGAACCAGTGAAGATCACACTTTGAGGTAATTGTTAATTTGACCTGCAATGCAATTTTTTCAGTGATATGGATGTCATTCTCTGCCATAAGTTGAAATGGATAACAGGCATTTTGTCGTCCATTAATATAATACAGGTAAAGAATACTTGTGACTTTGGGCTGCATTGAGATTTCTGGGGCATACTCATGGTTCCTCATTCTATATTAACATGAATTATTACTTGCCATTAAATGCCATATCTTCAAGTCTGCTTTTGTTACAAGGCACATACAGTACATACTGTATATGGATAGTAGCTTTTCAGTTAGCCAAGACTGTACAATTGATGTTTCACCAGGAAGAGTCACAGAAGTGAAGACTATATATTCTATTTTGGAGAGCAGACTTTTTCTCAGTTTCCCTGAAGGAATTAAAGCTGGTGGTTGAAAAATAGTCATATATCCCGCTAGAACAAATAACAAATAAACCTTGCAGACAGTGCCATCCTGACAACTTAAAGTGAACTTACTTGTTACAGTTCCTCTATTTATTTGTCTTGATTAATGAATGTTGGAATTGTTTTCTAAGGAGAATTAATAATACATGGTGTGACAGGGAGAGCCCTGTTGCTGGTTTTGCGCATATGTATGCAGCTAGGACATAGAACAGGAGAAGTTGCTAGGCAACTAACTGAGCAGGTAGGCTTGCCCGGCGCTGAGCTAATCTTGAGGTCTGGATTGGCTGGATGAGGTCCGGGGAGGCTGTTCAGAGCTCGAAAGGCATCTGTGCCACAGCTCTAGGCTACTGCATGGCCATGGCCATACAGTCGACCGCTGAGCGAAAGCTTGCTGTGTTGACAGCGAGAAGGAAAGCGTCTGCTCCATGGAGAGAACTACTACACGAAACCCTTCCACTGCAAGACGGTGCTGGCCGAAGCCAAAGCCAGCCGAAGCCATTTGAAAAGGCAGAGGATTCCAGAAGTAAATCAGTTTAGGGGATGTTGATCCCAAATAGCATAAAGAGGGTTTGCATAGTGTAGTAAGTTCCTGGAGCGGGATGTTAGCTTGCCCCCGCCTTGTGTGGCCAACTTTTATTTTTAGCTTTGTCCTGTTTTGTTTCCTTTTTAAATCTGACACTAGGGCTACCACTGCTCGTACCCTAGTGTCAGCACTTGTGTTGAATTAAATTTGCACACGTCTGTGGCGTATCAACACTTTTGAGCTGCACTTGCATAGTTAGGAGGGGAACTTTCACTGCTCTTTTCAGTACTGTATCCCACAGTAGTTTCATGAGCCCTAAATTCACAATCACCACATTTTAATAAATACATATTTCATGTATTAATCAGTTTTATGGCAATATTTGAAGATAACATGGACTAACAAGCCACTGATAACACAGAGAACCCACTTCTTTCCATGAAGAAATAATGTATTCCGTTTGTGTACAACCAGTTAAAAACCTGGATAAGTGGCAACCCAACCCACAGCTACAAGCATCACTGCAAAGCAGACTGTTCACCGCAAAAAGTGGCTTCTCTATTGGTCTCTTCTCATTAATCTCTATTTGGTATAATGTTTACTGTAGGTCCTTCTGTTTGATATGTAAGAAGAATGCAAGACCGTTAATGAGTTGGAATAAATCATGCTATCCATTGAACTCATCACAGATAGCATGAATACTTAAGCTAATCATATTGGTGGCTTATTATAACAGTTTAGCATTTACTATTGTGCAAAAAAAAAAAAAAAAGAACTTATTTTTCTATGTTGTTCTACTCTCTTGATAATCTGCACAATAATGTAGCTGATATTCTGTAATATTAAATTGTATTATTTTTTCCCTTTATTATTTTTAATAATGTTGTTTAAAAATAGATTAGAAGTACAGTGAAACTCTGATACAACGTACTGCCTTGGGACCATAAAAACAGTATGTTGTAACCGAGGTATATAATAACCAGATACATGCACATACCTGCCAAAACAGCACAAAAATCTAAACATAGTACAGTACCAATGGATTAATGTACATATACAATGTATGTAGTAGAAAGGTTTATTACAGGAAACAATATAAAACAACAGTAACTGGTACTGTACATTACTATGCCGTATGTAACATTCTGTATTTTAATTATTTAATACAGTAATTCTATGTTGCCTTGGATAAAGATCGTCAGCTAAATGAATTAAAAAAAAAAAAAAATGTAATTAATGTACTGAATAATAATAATAATAATAATAATAATAATAATAGTAATAATAATAATAATGTACTGAGTAATCATAAATTGTAGAAATAATAAAATTGATAACAATAAAAATAATATACAAGCCAATAAACATTACCATACAGTTCAGGTACAGTACAGTACCTGTACTCTATTTTAAGAAGTTTTTTAGGCCCTGGCCACATTAGCATTTTAGAACCGAGTTAAGGGTTCAAAACCTGTTTAAAAATGGTTAAATCGATTTGCATCCACACTAAAAACGGTTCATAACTGAGTTCAACAACTGAAAGCTACTCAGGAGGTAGTCTTGTACTCGGTTGTCGGGATAACTGTAATCTGGATGTGAAACGTGTTCGAGTCTGGTTAAACAGTATCCTCCGATATCCCCTAGTGCTTTGCGATAGTACATTGCTATAATCCCCGTGGTTACATGAGGCGAGAATAAAGAAAAGACAAGCCCGAATTAAAATACAGGAGGATTTATTCTTGTCATATTCCATTGGTACAGTCAGATATGCTAATGTACTATATTACACAAAACTTAATGTAGTAATGTGGTTTAGTTCTAGTCAGGCAAGCAGCAGTTGCCTAGGGTCCTACTGTATAACGGGGAGCCTGTTGTTGTTTTGGTGCATTCAGTAGTAGACCACTAGTGAGTTCTACCCGCAGTACCGTCCTGTAAGTAAAGACTGTGAACTTCCACATGAGTCTTCTGCCTATTCCTTACAGAACAAATTCACCACAATTAATACGCACAAAGGGCTGTATCAACATACCAGACTGCCTTATGGAGTTTTTTCAGCCCCAGGCATTTTCCAACGAACAATGGAAAGTCTGTTGCAGGGCATCCCACATGTGGTGGTTCACATTGATGATATACTTATCACAGGGAAAGATGATGCAAGTCACATGGATCACCTAGACAAGGTTTTGAACAGACTTTCAACAGCAGGTCTGCGATTGCGTTTGGACAAGTGCTGTTTCCTGGCATCTGAAGTAGTGTACCTGGGCTACAGAACTGAGGAAAATGGGGTTCAACCTGTTGCAGAAAAAGGTGCAGCCATTAAAGAGGCCCCCAGACCCACAAATCAGACACAATTGAGGGCATACCTAGGCATGCTGAATTATTACCACAAATTCTTACCAAATGTGTCTACCATTCTAGAACCACTGCACAATCTGCTACGGAAGGAGACTGTGTGGAAGTGGGGGAGGGAAGAGGACCAAGCCTTTCAGAAATCCAAAGCATGCCTCCATTCAGACAAGTTATTGGTGCATTTTGATGCTGCTAAAGAGCTATATCTATCCTGTGATGGGGACCGTCTTGTCACACAGATTGTCTGATAGCTCAGAGCGACCTATTGGATATATATCTCGCTCCCTGACAACAGCAGAAAGGGGATATTCCTAGCTGGAAAAAGAAGGCCTGCCGATTATTTTTGGCCTTAAGAACTTCCACCTTTACTTTACTAAAGTACCTTTATGGTAAGCATTTTACCATACTTACAGATCACAAGCCGTTATTAGGTCTGTTCAAAGGCATTCCACAGCTTGCAGCTGCCCGAATTCAGAGGTGGACATTAACCCTAGCAGCCTATGAGTATACAATCTCAGACAAAGAGGGGACAAAACATACCAATGCAGACACCTTAAGCCGTCTGCCCTTGCCAGAAATGCTGGGAGAAATACCGGAAATTGGAGATGTGATTTAGCTGATGGAACACCTAGAGGGAACCCCTATTCAAGTGCAGCACATCAAGACTTGGACTCTCCAGGATCCTGTGCTTTCAAAATTTCACCAATTTGTACTCGGTGGATGGCCCCAAGTGTGTTCAGCTCCAGCACTGAAACCTTTTGTGGTCCACAAAGATGAACTGAGTGTGAAGGACGGGTGTGTGCTATGGGGCAGCAGGGTGATTATTCCCCCACAAGGCCGACAGCGAATGGTGGAAGAGCTGCATGAAGCCCACCCTGGCCCGCAGTTATGTTTGGTGGGCAAACATGGATGTTGACCTGGAGACAGCAGTTAAAAAATGTCAAGTGTGTCAAGTAAACCAAACAACACCTGCCGAAGCACCTCTGCACCCATGGGAGTGGCCGAACCAGCTGTGGATGAGACTGCATTTGGATTTTGTGGGCCCTTTCATGGGTAAGCTGTTTTTCATATTAATTGACGTACATGCAAAGTGGATTGATGTCCACACAATGATCTCAATCATGTCCACAATGACCATAGAGAAACTGCGGCACAATTTTGCAACACATGGACTGCCAGCCATGGTGGTCACGGACAATGGCCCCAGTTTTGTGAGCACTGAATTTGAAACATTCCTGCGGAGAAACGGGATCAAGCACATCAAGACATCTCCTTATCATCCCGCTTTAAACGGATTGGCAGAGAGAGCTGTCCGCACGTTCAAAGAAGGAATGAAGAAAATGACGGGGAGGAATCTGGAAACACAAATTGCACGATTCCTTCTAAAGTACAGAATAACCCCCCAGACTACTACAGGGGTAAGTCTGGCTCAATTATTAATGGGACGCCAACTGAGAACACCCCTGGACCTAATGCACCCCTGCCTGTCGAACAAAGTCTCCCATAAGCAAGCAAAGGAGAAGTACCTGCATGATGTACATGCTAGAGATCGGGAGCTAGCTGAGTCTGATGCAGTATATGTGCAAGGTTTTCAAGCACATGATAACAAATAGATACCAGGTACAATACTTGAAAAAACAGGGCCAGTATCATGGAAAGTTGTGATAGAGGATGGTCAGATCATCAAAAGGCACCAAGATCACGTGCATCTCCGTTTGGATCAGAGCCCCATCACTGCTCCATGGGGACCAAAGCCACTGGCAGACTTCGGTCCCAGCACAGTCACAGGGGAGGAGAGCATGAGTACACCTGTAGAGCAGCACAGCAATGAAGAGATCCATCCATCTGGCCCTCAAGATACAGAGCCAGAAGTTGAACCATGCTACCCCACTAGAAATAGGAAGGCACCTGCACATTTCAAGGATTATGTAATAAAAGAAGCAGAATAATCCCCTTATGGTGCCTCGAGTATGGGCCAGTCTGCAGCCATGCTCTTAGTTAGAGTTCCCACTAAATGTTAAAAAGTTGTTCCCTTTCAGTTGCTATGTTTATTAACTACATTCAGACTTTGGGACTAAGAGGGGAGGAGATGTAGTAATGTGGTTTAGTTCTAGTCAGGCAAGCGGCAGCTGCCTAGGGTGCTACTGTATAACAGGGAGCTTGTTGTTGTTTTGGCATGTTCAGTAGTAGTAGACCACTAGTGAGTTCTACCCGCAGTACTGTCCTGTAAATAAAGACTGTGAACTTCCACATGAGTTTTCTGCCTAGTCCCTACAGAACATAACACTTAATGTGTCCAAAACACTTTTTAAATTATCTTAGATCACATCACATATTAGCAAGTTAAAGGTCTTTATTTTGACTTTTAATTCAATTATGGAACATCTTATCTGCCTCAGATTTTCCCTTTGTCCAAATGCCCATCTAATTTGTTTACTATGGCCTGGGCTTTTTTTTCCCCATATGAATTATTCCCCTTTTGATTACTTAGACACTTTCTCGTAGCTCCTCCGTTCTGCTCCCATGTTCAGTGAAAATAAACAACATTACAGTGGTTTATGGGATACAGTCATCTGGCAAAGTGTTTTTTCAACAACTTGGTTAAACTAGCCCAGTTCATTACGGCAATCTGGACGCGCTAACACTGTTGAGCAAGGGATCAGGTAAATCTGTTTTCAACTCTGATGTTTTTTTTTTTTTTTGCTCCAATGTGGACAGGGCCTTAACGACTGCATCAGCGACTACTGCTTTTTAAAATGAGAAATTATGTCCCAACATTTTTTCTTTATAATGTGACTATTCTACAGTGACTTTACTGATTGCATTTCACAGTTTATATTATCCATATTGTCCTTTTCTAGCTGTAAGCATAAGCTGTATTTGGAAAATCTACCAAACACCAGCATCATCATCCCTTTCCACAATGAAGGCTGGTCCTCACTGCTGCGGACAATACACAGTGTTACTCATAGAACTCCTGATCACCTGATTGCAGAAATTATCCTTGTGGATGACTTCAGTGAAAGAGGTAAGAGTGTTTTGTTACTTTATTTGTTATTAATTGATTTCATTTTTTTTTTTAACATGATTTATTTCTCATTATTTATCTTCTGTCTTTACCAGACAAGGCCAAAAGCTTGGCCTGGGCCTACTTGCTGCGTATTATATATATATATATATATACACACACACACAGTATATATATATATATATATATATATATATATAATATATATATATATATATATATATATATATATATATATACACACACACACACACACACACACATTCTGATTTCAGCATATTTGTTTGTTTCCTTGGTTACTGACACCTGTATTAAAGGACCTTCTCAGCATAAGGTGTAATGCCCAGAACATTGCATATGTCAATTACCAATTGTGTTTTCACCAACCCCATTCCCTCAGCCTCAAGGGATTATCAGGGTAAAGATCACTCATGTTTCAGGGGCAGTCTTAGGCACTACTCATACAAGAGACAAGCAGTTATTGTATTTTGTTGGGTCTATTCCTGCATCAGCATTAGTCTTTGCCTTTTATGCTTTTCTATTTTAGGTACACTAATCAGATTATAAATACCTTTGTGAGGGTGAAGTGCCCTTCCCATCTCTCGACAACACAATGTTACTTTAGTTTAAGTGTATTCTGATAATCTAATCACGTTGTGAAATTTGCATTCTGTCTATCATCTATAGAGGAAATACAGAAAACCTCAGGTCCAGCAAGTCACATTATTTTCACACTGATAGTGGCATAGAAAATTGGCAATGAGGCATTTAAAAATGTTAGTCAGGTTCAAGATTTTAGTGAATCCAAATAAATATTTAAGAATATGCACAGATTTTAACTAGTCAAGGCAAATAGTTTGAAACCACTTCAATGAACTGGTGCGGCTTAAAGCAAATTTGATTTTGACTAAATAGAATCCAATTAAGTGTAAGATGTGAGGTGCCCTTTCTTGTCAGACAACACTATTGAATGCAGGAATGCAGAAAATACCAAAACCTTTTTTTTCTACTGAAAAATTGAAGTGCAATACAATCAAGATGGAATAAAATATTACAGTTGATGGTGTCTGTTTTCGCTGCAGAGGCACTGGACAGTTATTATCCTGGTTCTTTACTGTGTGAATGTAGTGAGAAAAAGACAAAAACATAAATCATTACAAAGGCAGTCCTGTTAGAAAAAATAACCTTTTAATTATTGATAAATCACTGTTTAATAATTGCTTAGTACGCCCACATTCACACAGTAAGGAATCTGGAGTTAAGGTTGAATATACTCAGGTTTTTTTGTGTGTGTTTTCATTGTCATGTGTTTTTTTAAATTAATAAAAAAAATTTAAAAAAATTATTTTGTTATTGCTATGAACCTTGTTTTACTGTTCCTAGCTTTCCTTGCTCAAATATCAGGATTATTTTGACTATATTTTTCTAAAACTGCTGAAAAAATGGTCTGTGGTTTGTTTATAAAAGCTATATATATATATTAGTTATAGCATCTGACTGTAATATATTATTTAAATAATGTATTTCATGTCTTACCATCTCTCAACCATCTAATGAACAGCCTCTGAAGATAATTATGCTACTACTAAACTATATGGTTTGACTGCAGACAATCATGGTTAATAATGTGAAATGGGTCTCAAATGCACCCCATATACAAACACTATTATTTTATTGTGTTGTTGTATTCATATTGGCTTGTTCTGTACCTGTACCAAAATTGGGAATGACTGTGTAAACTGGTATTCTTATTGGTACATAATGGGGCAGTATCAACACAGGGCAATTTAGATAACAAGCACAAAGACTACTGCTACACAAATTCCCAGATCGCTTCAGTACAATGCTTTCATAAGTTTTACCTTCTTCGTAAATTGAATTTGTCAGCTGCAACACACCAGACGCGATGCGACAAGCGAAACTGTGCAGCGATGTGACAAAATGAATAGAACCTATACTTTTGATAAGTATCTGTCACACCACAGGCAACACAACAGGTGACGCGGGGGCAACACTGGAGCAATGCAAAATAAATATAATTTAATTCTATTTTTTGCGATTTGTCGTGCGACAACTAGGGAATTCACCAAACACTGAACAGCTTCAATGCATGTGGTCCAGCAGGGTGAGGCAGTATCCAAAATGACAGAGGAAAACATAATACTTGAAACATAATACGAAAAATACCCAATTATAAAGATACAGATTTGAATGGTAATACATGGGACTCCACTTCGAAGGCACTGGATAAGCCTGGTATATATGATTTATTGCCATATATGTTGAAACATTGTAAGAGAAGACACTTGGAATTACTACGTAATGCTGATGAGTATGTAGCAGTCTTAATCATAGTTTTGCCAATAGCAATTTTTTATAGTTTTATTGATCTGGCAGTTTTCTAATCAGGTGCGTCGCCTCTGTGTCGCTTCAGGTGTGTATAGTCATGTCACTGCGGAAGTGTCTTGTCACCTGATAAATAATGGCATCGTGTCTGGTGTGTGGTGGCCTTAACCCTTCTCTGATTGTACAAATATACAGAGTAAGAAGCTAAATGTATTTTCAAGGCAATTAGCTTTGTTCAGGCAAAGGATTTATCAAAACAGGTTTTTTGACCTCAAGGTAATATGGCAGGAAGCCCATGGGTGACTTTGAAAAATGTATTTTGTGCAATGACTTATGCTTTTTTCTACTTTGTCAGTTGACAGTTTTTGAAGTGAAGAGAAGTTGTGGAACATGTATCTATTCTGGATTACTGTAACTGTTAAGTGTGAATGTTGATAAGACAACCCCAGGACTATATGGCATGTTTGTTACTGTATTCTTGTTGCGGAATGTATTCCAGTACTGTTTGGTGACTTCTTGCCCACCTGTTAAGATGATGGATTACCAGCACACAAACGGAAAGAGTGTTAGCTTACAAAGCAGGTGCACCTTCTCTTGCAAGTCCAGTAACAGCTTGTGCAAGGTTACTGTGAGTTGTGCGCATTGAAGACTAAAGGATTGCTGTATCAAAAAGGGAGCATTGCAACCATCTTATTATTTTGTATTTGTTTTCACACCCATCTTGGTTCAGAGTTTATGAGTGTAATTAATGCACAGCATATGGTCCATTAGTACAACTGTAAGCTAAAATACTTTAGCTTTCAAATGTAATGTCTGCAGAAATACTGAAAAACAAGATTATTGTCCAAGATTGTTGACAGATGGCTGTTGAAAGCTTCCAGAGTGATTCAGGTTAATGTTCTGTATTAACTAGGTCCATAGCTTGTTAGTTAGTCACGATTTAATTTGAATGAGTCAGCTGATTCATATGTATGTTAACTGACAATATTTGTGTAATCTGCACAACAAGTACTACAAGTATTAGTTGCTTTGTTGCAATACATTGGACATTAAGCTTTAATGCTTAAAGTGGAGTTAATATGTGAATCTATGATATTAGGAGTTGAAGGACGGACTCTCTTGTCAGCCTATTTCTGTAGTAGTTGTGCGGCATGTATAGGGTTTTCTTCCTCAAGATTACTGAGGTGTTGTTTCATTTGAACTGATGACACTGTATTCTCTTCATTTGTACAGCAAATGCACTGAGAATAAAAATTGATGAGAGAAAATAGCACTGGTTTTTATCTTCATTTGTCAATTGTTTTTGCCTTTACTGAGCACGGCTTAATCTCAATTTAACTTTTTTGTTCACACAAACACATTGTCAGTGAAGCTGCATTTTGATAACTTAATGTAAGGGTAGAATGGCTTGGTCAGTTCTTGTTAAGATGAATTTCCAATGACCAGAAATTCTTATTGCAAGACGTCTAAGCCAGAAAATCCTTCAGACCACTGTAAACTGTATTGTACACAATGTATTGTGCATTGCTATTACTGCACATGAGAAAAAGAACAGTTCTTCAATAATTGGACCAGGGCATGGCTATAGTTTCCTTGGGATTGTGTTAGCCTGAAGATCATTGCAAATATGCAGCTACACTGCAGTCCCATAGTCTCAGGTGTCTAGTGCATTCAATACAGTCAGATGAACACTAGTTTGCACTCAGCCACTGTGACAAGCCATTACTTGACACTGTCATCTCATGGTTTCCAGCTGGCTCCCTGTAGCATTAAAGAAGGCTTTAAATCCACCTTAAAGAATACTGTTGGCTGTCCTTCACCGTGACATTTTAAGAAGCACAAAGGAGACTGCTGAAGGAAATGCTGTTTCCCAGTACATTTATTTGGTGTGAGAGAGACTCTGAGGTTGCTTCCTCCTATGTTTAGTAGCAGCAGGAAGTCTTTCTTTGCCCTCCTGGACTGGTACAGAAGGTGACCTCTTGGAGTGCCACACAGACCAGAGCTTGCTTGAAATGTTACACCTTTTCAACCACAGCTGTTTTGGGCTGGCTCACAACACTACATCTGTGTATGTTTAAATCCAGGGATGTAATCAAGATACTTTATCATCCCTTTTCAAAACCATATAGGCTATTACAGTATTACTGCATTACAGACTATGGGCCATGTTTTGATTATAGGGCAAGACAGCAAGCAAATGCTAATAGCATATACAGCACCCTGTCATAAGGACACTGAAGAACAGCTCTGTCTGGGTTTGTCTGGCTAAAATCACATCTGTGTTGGCCTGTATTTAAAAAGGTCATTTGGCACTGTGTTTTTTTTTTTTCTTTTATAGCCTACACAGTGAAAAACCAACATTTGAACATATAAAAAATGTTTTTTTTTAATCCTGCTAGTATTTTTTATGTGGGTTTTTATCCAGCCAATATATTAACAATATCCATCCTGTATCTTGTAAATGGCATGTTGTCATTCCGTGCCTGCTGACAAAGAAAGAATTACAGTGCCAAACTTTGTTTTACAGTTTTATTATAAAGTGGTATATTGTAGATTGATGTATATTTTACTTAAAATTGAATCCAAATGATTAAAAAAGGTAACAATATATTTCAAAACTTGGTTTTATTCAAAATCAAAACTCAGCTGATAAAGCAATGTGCATTTGAAATGTGGTTAGGCACTGTAAATTTAATTTCAAAGACTTTCATTTCAAAATAAACATATATTTTAACATTTTAATTAAAATCCTGACAAAAACATCTTTCTGTAGACATGTATTGTGAAGAAAGTACATGTTAGTTGCCTTCAGAATTGCTGATAATGACTATTTGTCCTGAAATTGGAACTAATCTTACTGTAAAGCACCTAGTTCTCAATTTAAACTAACAGCCCTTAAAACCCAACCCCCATCTCTGTAAAAAGGCAGAATAACAAGAAAAATGTAAATCAGCAATGCAAACTCATGGCTGTTCAGCAAAGGTCATGCGCAATATTACTATGCAAGTCTGATTTTAGAGGATGGCTTTTTTTTTTTTTTTTTTTTTACCTGGACAGGTCTAAATGACTTTAAGGATAGCATAGCTTTAAAATTCCTCACCCTTTGGACAGATTACTTAATTCAGGCACCATCTGAGACAGCTGTATCCTCTATTAAAGAATTATAATGTAGTGGTCTTGTCAAAACAGCTTGATAAGTCTGACATATTTATACTGCAAATGCTACCATTCTGGGCCTTAATTACATCTCAACATGTTGCTGGGGTTGGAATTGATAATTTGACAGCCATAAGTTTTTTTTTTTTTTCTGATGACATCCTTTTGCCAGTAGCAACCTAGTGAAGTGCTTTGTATAATTTTGCTTACCACCAAAATCATTTCTGTTTTTAGTTCTTGATTACATTTTAAATAAAGATTTTTAGGTTACATTACATAACGTTGGTCACACAAAAATAAAAAAAAGTTGAACATCTGCATTTGTTTACTTGTTTTAAACTGGTACACACCAAGTGTTCTATACTGAAAGAGTATACAAAAGTAATATATGGGCATAACCAAGGCCAGTACACTGGTGTGTTGTGTTGGGAGGTGCTGCATTCCCTAGACTCCGACAGCGCTCTGCCCTTTTGCTGCGTTTATCTTGATAAATAGTTTTACCATTATCAACTCCAGATTGATGCAATTAGCAAAACAAGGCTATCAGTATCATCAGTATGAGTAATCATTTTTAATTAGGATGCTTATTAAAAAAAGAGAGAGAGAGGGAGAGAGAGAGAGCCATATCCTATCCTAATACTTCAGAGATCAGATGCCAGTTTCCTATCCATTGTGCTATAGCAAGCAACTCGGCAAGACAATCGTATTTCTTTTTTTATTTTTTGTCAAAAATGGTGCTGCACTGGCACTGCTCAGCAAACAAAAAACTTTATTATGGTATCATGTGCCAGCCCCAGTAGTGGACTGAACACATTCAATTATATGAAGTTCCATTTGTTCAATTTACCTTCTAAATAAATAAATGACTACATACATAAATAAATCAATACAAAAACAGTGACTCAGACTTTAACTGAATTAATCCCATTGAAGTTTTTACAGTGTTAGAGTGCATATACAAGTTTAGTGAGGGTATTTAGATCCAACACTTTTTTATCCCTTTCCCTGTATCGCTTGTGCAGGAACTCTGATGCTAAACCCAGTACTATTCGCTACATGCTTTAGGCATTCATCACACATTCTTCTCAACAGCAGCATGTCACCTCCATCTCTAGGGCTCAGCTCCAGTGACTAAGCCTTAATTACAACTTGCTTTTTGCTCATAATAGCCTCCCCCCCACCCCCCCATTCACTCTCTGTGTCTGGATATGTACAATGATATGTGGTCATCCCTGTTATCATTGCATAATAACCATATACTTTTACATGTAAAACCAATTCATGAAAATACTTCTAACAGGTTTAGTTAATTAAACCACTAAGAAATATATACGCACTGTGTGTGTGGTATAGGCACTATATGTGTGTATGTATATATATATATATATATATATATATATATATATATATATATATATATATATATATATACGTATATGTATACAGTACATCAGTAACTACATTAGAATGTAACAGCTTCTTGTTACTTGTAAATCATCTAAATGGCACAAAATCATGTTGTATCCCCCCCACACTTCCACTTTCAATGAGTTATCTGTACTGTAGCTTCTGTTAAAATGAGGTGTTTTTATTGGCCTGAAAAGACAAGACCAATTAAACTGGTGTCATGTGTCAATAGAGTATGTCTGGATCAAGTCTTGGCTACAGCATGCTTTGTCAGACACCATGTATGGCCTATAAGTGACTTGGCTACTTTAATGTATAGCATGATTAATAACATACTTGTAATAATTACATCAACCTTAATTGTTCCATAAATCACACCAAAATAATGCTGCCTGGCAGTCTCTTGGGAGTTGAAGCTAAGATTAAATTAATCTTAACACCAAGGTTCAGATTCTTAAAGCAATTTGTAACAAAATGAACCATTCCACAGCTCACATTAACAAGTGTAAATTAAGTTATTTTCCAACATGGAAACATCATATTGGAATTGAAGACACACATTCTTTAAATTATTGTGCTTCTCTGCATTTAGCTCATAGTAACCTTTTTTATGCATTTTTTGGACAAATGTAATCAAACTTTAATTAAATTAATTGTCACAATATGCTAATGAATACAGGCTCACTAGATCTTACCACAGGTGTTCAGTTATACTGTTTGTATATGGAAGCTGTCTTGGCTGGCAACCATCTTTCTTTATGTCAAACATTTTTACATACTGAGAACCGCTTTTCCAGTTACTATATAATATAGCTTGAAAATAATATTCTATAGCAGTGGATGGAGATCATGAAATGGGTCAAGTTCAGTCACAAGAAAAATGTAGATGCACACAGTGCTACTTCTTCATAAATATTGTAGCGTGCTGTGTCGGTACTCACGGAATAATATACAGAGATGAAGAAAAGGCTCTTTATTGTGGCAGGCACTTGCAGATAGAAGCTACATTCATGAATAGCAACAAAGGTACACACTGTGCAACTGATATACATCCCCAGCGGACCTGGTTACAACAATGCTAATTGGGGTAAAGGTAAAAGGTGGTCCCACATCGCAGTTGAGACATGTGTTTGTTTAAATAGTTTGCAGAACAAAATGTATTTATTTTATTTTATTTATTTTTTATTTAATAGGTACATAAGTATGTGTAAATGCAAAATTTCAATATTTTAGAATACATGAAACATAGAGAAGATAACTATTCTGAGGTCTGAATAAAAACAGGGCAGTTTTTTTTTTTTTTTTTTTTAAACAGTGTGAGCTAAATAAAGCTGCGTAAATTTAGCAAAATGTAGACCATGCCATGAATAATACAGTTGTGTGAATACATTAAGTACAAGACATATATAATAATGACAAGCTGCATAATTTGATTTCACTCCCACCTGCATGATAGAAAGTGCAAGGATTAATACAAATAATTTGCTTGATCTGCGGAAAACTCAAAAAGAAGTGTGGGATTCTTCTTGTCTCTATTTCTGAAGAATTAAATCAAGATAAGATGCCCTTGCATTTCTGCTGGCTTTGCATGGCTTTCAGGAAAGCCACTTGTTGTCCAGAATGGAAGGAGATTAAATTGATTAAATAAGATAAGAAAAAAAGAGAGTGATGTAGTCTTTGTCATCAGAGGCAGCTCAAGTCCTGATTCCAAAACAGGTTTTCTAGAGAATATATAATAAAATTAATGATATTTGTGTTTCAGCTAATGTTGATATTTAAAGAGCATGACCTTTCCAAGAAAGTTGAGTGAGTTCCTCCAAGGATTAAAGTCTATCATTAGGTAGTCTGAGGTACAGTTAACTGCAAAACGTCTTAAGAGGAAGGTTTGCTGGGCAATGAGAAGCAGTGTGTGTGCATGCACTGAACGCTACTGTAAAAACCATTTTATATGTCTACTTTCTAGGTATTTTTTAGCAATTTATACACCGGTGTGACCTATAGGCTTTTTCCTGAAATTGTTGTCTCAAAAAAGGGGGGGGGGGGGGGGGGGCGACGACGCCGACTTATACACCGGTGCGACTTATACAGCGTTTTTTTACGGTATGTTAAGCAAATCTGTATCGTTCATGATGATGGTAAAAAAAAAAAAAAAAAAAAAGTAGTTTGGATCTTTTATTGTTTGAAATTGAGTCTATGAAGTTTCCTCATTCACAAAAGTGAAACTTTTGCTACAAAGGAATTTTCCTATGGGATATGTAAACTTTTGACTACAACATATATATATATAGTGACAGAGTAGGACAGGCTGTATGATAGAGCAAATGCTCTGCACATGGGTAAACAGTTGTGTGTGTGAGAGTTTGGTGGCCGGTGGCCATCTTGGTGAAGAAATCTGCAACCAAGGTGGCCACCTTTTGCACAGCAACATGGCATTGCTTGTTTGATTAATTGATTGATTGATGAGTGATTGAAAAAGTATAGAATGTGGCCAGGTGGTAATTTAATGATTGGTTATCAATTACCCATGACCACACCCTATAAAAGTGAACAAAGGATGTTAGTTTGGTGTAAAAGTGTGAGTGGGAGAGAGGAGAGAGGAGAGAAAGTGAAGGAGAGCAAGAATAACTCACTGGGATAGCAAACTTGGTTGTTTTATTTTGTATTTTGAGTTTATATGTAGTGTTTTGTTTAAATCCTTTATTTAGTTTCAGTGTTTTGTTTGTTGTGTTGATTAAAAATGTGCCAAGGCACTTAACTGCAGTTATTGTCTCTGGGTGTTGGTATTCTCGCCACTGACCAGCCTTTACTCCTAGCCACAATATTGTTTGCTTTAAAATTTAAAGACAAGTACAGTCCCCCTGCTGCGAGATGGAGAAATTCTGCAATAAATCAAACACATCTTTGAACAATTAAGTTGGATTTAAAATTATAATGGATTCAGGATAGCTGCCATTACGGTTCATTATTTTATCCCTAATGGACATTTAAATTAAATCCTGAAGGGTGAAGAATACTCTTAATAAGACACAGATAGTGGCAGTTTCATCATCCCTAACCTATTATACTTGCTGCTCAACGAGCTCAACCTTCCCTACCTAAAACCCAATGCACATTAATATAACACTCCAGAGGGTAAAACACAAATCTTTTCAAGGGACCTTCATGGTTCAGAGTGAAATGGTGATAAGGCTAGCTTACTTAAAATGATAACAGCCAGGTTTCAGGCTCAATGTTTAATGTAACCCATGATTTAAAAGTCTGTTTTCAGCAGAATTTACATTCTGCATGTTAGTCTTTAGTGTAAAGGACAAGAGCAGTTTTAGTTCCTAACCTGCTACAGTGACCCAAATTGTTTTTATTAAAGACACAGATCCTATGGTCAAAAAACAAAGAAATGTATCTTCTGAGACACAACAACACAGCATAGCAATATGTAATTCAGCATTAATATCTTATGGAGAAGTCATTCATTACCTGCTAGATAATTGACTGCAGCAACAGTTATGTGTCCCAAGCCGGTGGCAAAGGCAAATCACTAAAGACAAGGGGATAGCTATTCAAAAGAGATGTATGTTTTGCAAGGGCAGATGGGGGGATTTTTTCCCCTTGATTCTGCCTTTAGAAAAAACTTGTGCCTGCTAGTGAAGTGTTTGTTTTCATGAACTCTTGACAAATAATTATGGAAGTCCACGTACAAGTGCAAAATTCAAATGCATTTTTGTACAAAGTTTGTGTGCTTTATAACCCAGATTATTTTATACAGGATTCTATTTTATTTTATTTGCATTTTGGTATATAACTCGTAACCCCTTGTCCACTGAGGCCCTTTTGATGCTCTGTGCTACAATAATTTAGTGATTTTGGGAGTGAGGTGTTTTACACCAAAATTACCATATGTTCAAAAAATGTACAAAATGAAATTTATTGGTAGCATAAGTATTCAGCCCCTTAAGTTAGTACTTGGTAGAAGCACCTTTTGCAGCAATTACTGCTATGAGTCTTTTTGGATAGGTCTCTACGAGCTTTGCTGTCATCAGAAAATTCTGAAAGCCTCTCTTTTGCAAAAAACACATATATGTAATTGTGACAGGGTGGCTGAGTGTGGTGGCCAGAAACAGAAACTACACACAGGCAGTACTGGGGTATGAAAAGTGCTCTGCGGCAGCCTGTATATTCACAAAAATAATAAAATAAATATTCAAACAAAAACACTGCTCGCCGAGCAAAAACAAAGTTTTAAACAAAACACCTCTTGCTAACAAAAACTGATACGTAGGTCAGGCTGGGCAGTCGCCTTCACTGATTCTAGATAATCCTGTTCTTTTTACTTTGATTTTGCTCTTCTCTCTCGCTCTCATCCTCTTCTCTGAACACCCACCTTGAACAGGGAAAACTGCAGGGTTTTTATACTGCTTACCATCTCCTGATTAGCAACAAATTAATCAATTAACTTGGGAGATGGCCACCTTCTGCACCGGGTTTTGTGTGAATGGGGCTTCCCCATCCATGCTGCCAAACAATAACAAACACACAGCTTTTCTGCTGTCATATTTTACTCCATAAATCATAATAATAAAACAAATGCATTTTATAGCAGGGCTTTGCCCTGCTCCCTTTTATAATGTGCAAAAAAAGTGGTCTTTAATTGTTACATTGAAAGACAGGCCTTGTGATACCAACAGACAAAAAAAAAAACATTAAACATTTTTCTACAGTTGGGGAACCTTAATCAAAACAGTTTAAGAAGTGGTCCCCCAATCAAAAGAGTTTAAGAACCTCTGTTTAACAGTTCTATTTCCATAAATAAATCCCTCAAATTTAGTTCACCTGCCTTATCAGTAACAAGATCCAAAACTGGTAAAGAGGTCATTCAGAGTTGTTGTGACACAGATATGTTGATCTACAGGTAACGCATCACATATTTTTCAATTGATGTAGACAGCTCCCAGGAATGGTACACATAGTGAAGTTAATGCTCAAGGTACACACTAGGCTCTGATTTAAATTATTATGTATTAATAATAAACTCCACAAGCCGTTTTTTCAGGAGGAACAGCACTCTTAGGAAGTGACACCAGCAGCAGCACTCAATGCAGATTATTTTTTTTCTTTACTGTGTTGTGTTCAGTTACACAGGATTATGAATACTTTTGTGTTCCAAAATTGAATTTAGTATAAAACACCAATATATAGATACCATACTTGCATTATGTGTTAACCTTTAGGATCCCTGGTATCTTCATATTCTGGTGAAGATATGTATGATACATTTTTCTTGTAATGTATAAGAAATCGTATGTGTGAGATAAGCAGGTTTGTATGTGATGAGAGTGAGATAATATTAAAGTGAGCGAGTCTCACGCTGAGTGCGTGAGACTTGATGTGACTGTTGCTGCGATGTCTGATAAAGTAGAGGTTCGCTTTTCCATTTAAAATGTGTTTTTTTCTGGTTTTGTTTGACCCATTTTTCCATTTTTTGTGCAGTTCAGCTTTATTTTAGTAGTTTCAAATCATTATTTGGGTTATTCACACTTCAGGTGAAACACCAGTCTGCAGCTACCAGCTAATTAATAGTCAATGCATAACCCAACTTAACCCCGCAATAGAAATATACTGTTGCCAGTTTTACTAATGCATTGCTTTATGACAACATACACTTTCTGATCACACCGTTCCTTATGCTTCATAAGAAAAAAAGCTCTTTCTGTTTTATATATATATATATATATATATATATATATATATAGATATATATATATATATATATATATATATATATATATATACACAACAGTATATCACATAAGTAAATAAAAATGTATACAAGCCTTGCATAAATAGAACAATAATGCAGTCAAGTTCAAGACATGTTTTCTGTAAGTTCAGCAGAATTTTGTTTTGACAGACATCTGTCTCAGGTCTCTAAAAACATATTAATTTCCTTGTTGTTTACTTCTATATCTTTACTTTTAAGGGGCCTTATGCTGGTCCATCAAAAAGATGATCCCAACGCAGTTATACAGTCGGTGTGATTAAGTTGCTGTCCTTGCAAACAGCCAGCTCAACACCTTTAAGTGATCAGCGATATGATAATTTGGTCATTTCTGACTTTGGCTTCATCTAACCAGGCTAACCTACACATTCATTGAGGTTGGGATATAGAACTATAAATTAAAATATAACTAGAACTGCCAGGCAGTTTTACAGCTTCTAAGCCCCAGTACCAGTACCAAACACTTAAGCAATTACTGGAAGAAGCGGGTTTAGTTTAAAAAAAAAAATGCATCAAACAACCATTTTGGTTTCAGGTCAACACCATTTTTTTAAAAGTCAGTTGAATTTCTACAGTGTCAAGGATGATGCTTGTGAAGTTTGGAGTTAGTTAATTGTTTGTCAACTGACGCAGGTTTAAATTTCAAATGTAAACGTATGACCGGCGGCCATCTTGTTTTACAAAACATCACCATTTTCACATATTTGTATCCCATTATTACTGGGACGATAACTACCAAGTTTGGAGTTTGTTGGTCAAACGGTGTTCAAATACCAGCAGTTTGCTGTTAAGGGCGCGTTTCATTAAAGTTTGTGGCAGCCATTTTGACATTAGAATTTATCACAGAAACTTCTGCTTCACAAACTTGATGCGGGTTTGGATGCTGATGATATATGCCAAATGTCAGATCAATCATTTCACAGGTTCCCAAGAAGAAGATTTCGAAAGGTTTCTAAAAAAAATGCATCAAATCGCCATTTTCGTTTCGGTCAACACCATTTTTTTAAAAGTCAGTTGCATTGATACAGTATCAGAGAAGATTCTTGTGCTGTTTGGAGTTAGTAAAGACAATCGTTTGTCAACTGACGCAGGCTTAAATTTCAAATGTAAACGTATAAGTGGCGGCCATCTTGTTTTATAAAACATCACCATTTTCACATATTTGTATTCCATTGTTACTGGGATGATAACTACCAAGTTTGGAGTTTGTTGGAGAATCTGTTTTCAAACAACAGCAGTTTGTTGTTAGGGGCACGATTCGATAAGATTTGTGGCAGCCATTTTGACACTAAAATTTATCATAGCAACTTCTGCTTCACAAACTTTGTATATATTGGATATATGCCAAGTTTCAGATCAATCACTTCACCGGTTCCCAAGAAGAAGATTTCGAAAGGTTTTATCGAAAAATGCGTCACAGCGCCAATTGCAAGGACGCAGCAGCAAAATTATTTCAGCATCTGATAGCCAATGTATCCAGCTTGTTACCTGCCAGGTCAGAACCTAATCAGTGACACAGCTTCAAAGCAGCAGCAGTGTAAAGTTTTGTGAAGAAAAAAAAAAAAAACTTTAACAATAACAATAGGCTTCCCAACCTTTGGCGCTTGGAAGCCTAATAACAGACTAGCCATTTAAAAAGCCCTGCTTGGGTAAATAGTGTGGGTCAGAACATAAGGTATATAGGGGGAAGAAAATCCTTTGTTTCGAAGAGAGAGTTAGGTGAGGGTTTTTGACCTTTGTGTTTGTAACTGTAGTGAAGGCGAATGCTCAGCCTACGTAACATTGTACTGTTTTGTTTAACCTTTTATTTTGGCCCTTGTGCCTATTTTTTTTGTTCTTGTTTTTTTTTTTTTTTTTTTTTTTTTTTCAAACTGCAGTCCTGCTCTAAATCTCTAGGGGGTGCTATCTTACATCTCAAACCAATTGTGACAAGATAGCGCTAAGGCCCAAGATGTTACCAGCAGGAATTGGAGACTCAGTGAAGTGCTGTTGTGCATGTTTATTAAACACAAAAACAGGAACAAACAAAACAAGCACAAGGGCCGAAAGGTTAAACAAAACAATCCAATGTTATGTAGGCCGGGCATTCGCTTTCACTACAGTTACAAACATACAGGTCAAAAACACTCACCTAACTCCCTCTTCCAAACAAAGGATTTTCTTCCCCCTATATACAGGTGGACATTCTCCAATTAGCACGCAATTACCTAATTAGAGAATGGCCACAGCCGTGATTGTTGGCTGGGACAGAATTAACCCCATCCCTGCCAACCTTACATTCCCACAAACACTATTTACATAAGCAGGTTTTTTTTTCCTGCAACAATATGATAGCTCAGATAAACAGTTAATGACTGTATGCTGATCGTTGTTAAAAATACTTAATTGTAAAATCAGAAACATGGTAAAGTAAGCAAAAAATAGCACTTAAATTATCAAAGGTTATTAATCACAGAAATGCATGTGAAGTGCTACATTTTCAAATTGCACTTAATGTAAGATTATCGGACCATTATTCCCAGAGACTGTCACAGCACAATTACACCTCTGTTTTAACCCATTTCAGTGGTTTGCATCAGAAGAAATAATCAATTTTTCTTGCCATATTCTTTTTTTTTTTTGCTGTAAAGAGCAGCACTTATATTGTAATTTACCTTTTGTTCTCTGAAGAACAGTGGCAGGTTTTTTTTTTGTATTTTTTGTTCTAAGTAAGAAAATAAATGATTTTGAAGTGCAGGGAGAGAATAGTGCTGATTTCAACCAGCAGTCAATTTTTGTTAAAGCTTTGCTGTGGTTCATCGATACCAAGCTCTTCTAATGCAGCAGCTCAAAACTGGACCATAAAAGCCCCATTCATCAATGTATTCTTTTCCTTTTTACATTATATTTCTAACCACAATTATCTCACAAATTCAGGTGTCTCCTAAAATAAATCTCAGGTTTGGAAGTTTCCCAGAAACATAACTTTAAGTGTATATGCTATAACTAGCAGTAGTCTTCATGTAGTCTGTAGTATTTCTTTTTCATGTTTCAGTGGCTAGATGGTAGTGATGTCACAATAGCAGCTTCGTCAAGCTTTGAGTTCAGAGCCCCCCACATAAATAGCAATGTTAAACCGTAAAACAAAAATAAAGTACTTCAATAAATCTATCATATTGAGTAAATGCATGATATAAACAGAAGATACAATGCTCCTGGGTAACTCAAATTATCAATTTGTGAATGTATGTCTTCACTCACTGATCGTTTTTCTTTTTTTTTTTTTAATTTGTGTTACTAAAATGTGAAAAACCCAACCAAGGTTTTTTAATATTGTCAGCACTATTGTCTCACAGCCTTCTGATAAATATGCAGGGATCTTTAATGTAATATACAGCATAACCTTAAGTTTTATCAAAAAGGTAAGCTCCTCCCAAAAAAGGCTGATTTGCATATGATTGATGAACGTTTTTCTCTCCAGGTAATTGGTTAATCAGTAGTAATTCTGATTGACCCATTCTGAATCGGGTTGTGTTGGACACTCAGCCACACATGTGGGTTCACTAAGGGTATAGTGATCTCTCAGGAAAATGAAATTAACTCAAGTCAGTTACATCTCAACTGCAGTAATACCCACAGCTGCCAAAATATAAACAACTTATGCTATTACATATATACTGCATTTTAAAATAACCACATTTTAATAATCCGTTTTTGATTGTTTTACTTTCTAGTGAAATCTCTTCTTTAAAATGGCATTTCTCTGTTGAAAACCCTGTGAATTCATTTCAATATGGTGAAATAAACAAATTTTTTGAAGAAACAGAAACAATTTGTTTTTTTTTTTTAAAACAGCAGCTTTTAAAAACATATATAAAATGTATCAGCTTCTCAATTACGAACAATAATAACTTTCCTGAAAACGTTTGCATGCTGTGTTTTGACATTCTTTTATTTTCCTGGCAATATAGAGACCAACCTCCTGCAGAGTACTTGAGCAATCATTTCATACATTTCCAATAAAAAAAAAAAAATGGAAATACAATTACTAAGATCAAGATAGATCTGGAAATAAGACAGACTTTCAAAAAAAGCTGTAAGATTGGGCATGTGTCTAGACACTAATGACAGCAGCAATCAAGAAGTGTTTGAATCACTTAAGTAAACATTTGAAAAGGATTTATTATGTAGTCTTGGTATTCAATTGATCAAGTACCGTTGAAGTTCAAGTTGATATTGTTTAAACAAAATGAAAGCATGTTTAATAGTGTCTACATACACAAAACCAATTATTCATCACTTGCATCCCAGATGATACTTACATGCAGCATGAGTTGATATTGCATTTGGTGACATGGGAGAGAATCACATCCATACCGTACACTGTAATTGTTGGACAGCAGCCAAGAATGTAAACATGCTAAGCTTTTGGATAGATCAGAGTAACCAAAGCTGTCCATAATATTGAAAAAGTGATCTGGAAAGATAGGAAATACAACAAGGTCCAACACATATCACAAGTGTAATTACTATATACACAGTGTTCTGCCTTTTTGTTTTTATCTTTAAAAACAATTTCTGGGAATTTGGGAGTTTATTTTACATATATTAAAATAGGGATAAAATCGGAAAAAAAAAAAAAAAAAAAAAAAAAAAAAAAAAAAAAAAACAGTTTTACATTAAAACATCGGTATAAATCAGGGGGAATAAATCTCAATTCACACACTTTACATGTGGAACATGAAGCGTAGCAGTTCTGCTTTCTGATTAATTTTAATGTCCCTGGCATGTATGATGAGGCAGAATCTGTGCAAGTTGAAGCCACATTTTCCCAAGTTACAGTACCATGCAAAAGTATTTGCCCCCTGTCTGATTTTCTGCATTTTTGCATATTTTTGGCACTGAATGTTATCAGATCTTCAACCAAAATATAATATTAGTGAAAAGGGACCCTGAGTGAACAAATAACATAAAATGTTGTTACTAAATTTATTTATTTATTAAAGAAAGTTATGCAACACCCAATGCCTCTGTATGAAAAAGTAATTGCCCCCTTAGGCTCAATAACTAGTTACGCCACCTTTAGCAGCAATAACTGCAACCAAACACTTCCTGTAGTTATTGATCAGTCTCTCACAGCGCCGTGGGTTTTCGAGCATAAACTGCTTATTTCAGGTCCTGCCACAACATCTGAATGGGATTTAGGTCTGGACTTTGACTAGGCCATTCCAAAACATTACATTTATTGTTCTTCAACCATTCTGATGTAGACTTGCTTGAGTGTTTGGGATCATTGTCTTGCTGCATGACCCAGCTGTGCTTCAGCTTTAGCTCATGGACAGATGGCCTGACATTCTCCTGTAGAATTCTCTGATACAGAACAGAATTCATGGTTCCTTCAATGATGGCAAGTCGTCCAGGTTCTGATGCAGCAAAGCATCCCCAAATCATGACACTAACCACTATGCCTGACCGTTGTTATGAGGGTCTTACTGTGGAATGCAGTGTTTGGTTTTTGCCAGACATAACGGGGCCCTTGGCCAAAAAGTTCCACTTTTGACTCATCTGTCCATAGAACATTGTTCCAGAACTCTTGAGGACCATCCAGGTGCTTTTTAGCAAACTTGAGACGAGCATGTTTTTCTTCGTGAGCAGTGGTTTCCGCCTTGCTACTCTGCCATGAATCCCATTTTTGCCCAGTGTCTTTCTGATGGTGGAGTCATGAACACTGACCTTAGCTGAGACGAGAGAGGCCTGCAAATCCCTGGATGTTGTTCTAGGGTTCTTTGTGACTTCCTGGATGATTTTACGCCTTGCTCTTGGAGAGATTTTGGCAGGTCGGACACTCCTGGAAAGATTCACTACTGTCCCAAACTTCCTCCATTTGGACAATATGGCTTTGACTGTGGTTTGGTCGAGCCCCAGAGCCTTAGAAATGGCTTTGTAACCCTTTCCAGACTGATAAGCATCAGCAACTTTTTTCCCCAGAGGTCTTCAAGAATTTATTTTGATCGTGGCATGATGTGCCTCTAGAACCTGTGTGCTGACATCTTCACTCTCATGTAAGGGCCAAAGTTAGTCAGATTTATATTGGGCAGGGCTGGCCCAAATTAGGCCTGATTGTTAACCAAAGTATTCAAACAGCCGACCCTAATTATCCCTTTAATTGGGTTGCATTAACTATTTAATAAACACACAGAAAATAAAAGGTTGAATAAAACACAAACACTGTTACAAAATAAACGGCACCTGGGCCAAAACAAATAGACAGACAGACAAACAAACAGTGGACGAACAGAACACACGTACCGTGCTGGCACTTCCAGCAAGCTGTAGCAATTGCTATATTATTTTAAATTAACTCTCTTCTCTCTCACCCGTTCTCCACTTCCCGAACACACAGCCCCGAGTGAGTGCTTCATGCATGTATATATACAATTGTGCTGGGATTCAATTACCAATTATTCACTTGAATCCCAGCATGTGAACTAATCTGTGTACTCCCGTGCTCATATATCAATTCCCACTTAAATATGCATGTGGTGTGAGTTGTGCCATCCTCGTGTCTAAATACAAATTACACTTTATAACACTCGTGCTCATAACCCATATTTATATCCTGTGTATTTTATACATAAACACCAACATTAACACACAACATACAACATAAAACACTAATAAACACAAAGGGGCGGGACACTCTGCCACGGGGGGGCACTATCTTTTTCACACCTGAAGATTGCATGTTTGATTACCTTGCACACCAAACAAATGAAAGAAGCACCAAACTTTGCTGTAATTTTTTCTCACAGACTGCCTCTATATACTACTACAACCCACAAAAAGATCTGACCAAATTCATTGTGAAAAATGTGCCATAATGCAGAAAATCAGACAGGGGGCAAATACTTTTTCACGGCACAGTAGCTGGTACTTTGTGAACATTTGGGCAATCGGGAGCTGATGGAAATAGTATCTGCAGAAGGAATGAACATGACATCAGCACAAAACAAGCCATGTTTATTCGCCTTGAAATCATAAAAAGAAAAGAATTGACAGTAACTGGGCGGTGCAAGTCATCAGGAGACGCATCAAAATCCACACTGGACATTTCCATCAATGCGTTCCATAAGTTTACCAACTAAAGCATCACCATTTTCTGTCAGATATTTACGATTAAGATGCAGTGTTTAGCTGATGGACAGTACTGTCGCACGAAGTCACCAATACATACCTCTCTACAATAACAGTGGTTGTCCAGCAAAGCACAACGCTCTGACAAACTCTAGTGCCAGTCATTCTGCGCTCTCTTTTTATTAAAGCGTGTGTAAAAGCTACATATTGCTTGTCTCTCAGTTCACTTTCTTGTTTAGTTTAAGTGTCACTTATTTTTCAGTATGTTTTTATTGTCACCATGAGCATGTACCTCAATGCAGCAGTATTTGCAGCGCTATGCATCCGCTGCCTCATCTGACCCACTTCTGCTATTTTTCCTTTTTTGTATACTTTGAAACATTTGTTTTCTTTTGAATATTCATAAACTGATTTCTGTTTCAAATATTTCAATTTAGTTTTCGATCAAGCTAGTAGTTACTATGCCCAGCAATTGCTACAATAATTAGACTTTGATTGGCCAACATAACCAGGTGTTTGTGAAGTGACAAAGAACCGCGTTTGAACATTTCTTTGATCCTCTGATATCTAAACGTCTGCTGTATCCTAGGATACAGTATAGAGCTGCTTATTACAGTGTCAGAGTCAAAATAAAACAGCATTTTAATCAAAATATTGTGTATTTCCTAGAAAATAGTATCGGGAAAATCTTGAATAATAGACAAAAAACGAACTGACATCCAGTTAAAAAAAGTCAGTGTGTTTAAATTTTGTAGTCATTCAGACTGTGTTATAGTTAATGATATTTTTTTTAAACCTGAAATTTGTGGTGATATTTATATAGTTATATTATTATGACCACCACTTTTAAGGTTTAGGCATTCAAAAGCGACTTGGTTGTAGACTCTGGTTTAACCAAGTTTAATCTCTGTAGAATACAATAGAATACAATACATTATATTACATAACAAATGTATGCAGTGCAAAGCATGTTGAGCATCCTGAAGCATTCCTAGTACAGTAGCATTCAAATATAAAGCAACCGTTATTGTAAAATAATATCTGCCAAATGTCTGACTAAAAACGTTTTTTTTTTCTCTGCATATATTTAATTCAGCACCCCCGAAATCACTAGCGTTGTGAAGCCTACTGTCAAAGGTTCTGATAGAGTGGACATCAATCTGTGGGCTGACCTTTGTTTAAGGCCCACTCAGAACTGGCACACATAGTGCTTTATTTTATATGAAGAATCAAAGTCACTGGGTAACTTCATGGAGACATCACCTCAGGAGCACCCTGTACCAAGCTATATACAGGTCCAGTTAAAAAATACATTGCTGCCTTCTCTGCACTGCTCAGGTTTCTGTTCCAATGATGACCAACCAACACACACTTCCTGACACTTCTCTAGTTATATCCAGTGGTGTTGATATTTGTTAAATTATAAATATTTCTTAAGTCTCTACTTTGCAATTAAAATATCTGTTAACATTGTAATGAGTCTGCTCTTTCAAAGTATATAACAACATTTGGGTTGTTAATATTCATTGGCCTGTTTTATGAGCCAGCTTTTAGCAAATTCATATAAATATAAAACTCTATCCCACAATACCTCTGATTACAACCATGAACCATGCCACAAACCCAGTTCACTGGTTCAATGGACCCATGACTGCTAGGTCCAATGTCCGTATTGTGAAAAAACACAACCTGACGACCTGGTCACAGCGCGAAATTTCACCCCAGGCTTCATTACCCTGATGGGAGGCAGGTGTACCTACTTCTGACTCACTCCTGTGGCATTCTGGGAGATGTAGTCCTTTATCCTGTCTTGGGGATAACTTTTTTTCCTCCCCCTACTCAGTTGTTTTCTCATCCCCCCTACTCTGCCACATATATTAATAGCATATCAGGAGTTGACAGGTCCCAAGTTATTTGTGTTAGGAAGAGCAGCACCCACCAAAACACTTAGATTACATTGACGGTTTAACTTTTCAGATCCAGTGACTACATTTTTTATAAAGTCATATTGAAAATTATGATTTTCCACTGTTCTTTTTCCTTGTTCATCTCACTGACCAACATTTTCTGCATGTAAACCAACACAATCTAATTTCTCTGTTCTTGGAATTGTCATTCTTTCCCATGTCTACTGAAATACCTGGGTGTTCAAAGTAAAACGTCTGGTGGCTGTCTCCAAGCTTACACTACATTTTGCACCTTAACATTAATATAAATCTCCTATGTACAATTCTAGTCACAGTGTTTTTAGCCCTGGAGAATACACTTTCATTATGACTATACTAGCCTTATATCAGCTTTTAAAATACTAAATACTAAAACTTTTTTTACAAATATTGATGGTTAACATGTAACACCTTACTGCTTACTGTTCTTTTTGTTTTGTTATTTGTTTTTTTTTTTGCTATTTTTAGCATTCCCATTTTAACACAATTGATGTGTGAATATTGAAAAGACCCTAACTAAATCATGTCAAGATCTTCACAAAATGCAGCTCAATTGCAGCCCAAACACAAAATTGTTGGGGCTGCAAGTTTTTATAAAACTTAGTGCTAAACCCTGATTAGCAGTACATTATCTGAAAAATATAGCAAGCACATTTTTGTTTTTGTGAACTGAAAATGTACTGGTAGGCTCGCTTTTGTGTTCCAACTTTATTTACTGTGAAATACTGTAAATGCACTGGACAATCTACAAAGTTTACAGGACTTGATTTTTTGTAAGTGATTTACTGTAAACCATTTCTACTTGTACATATGTAGAAAATTGCCATAAAAAAAGAATGCTAGCTATTTCACGTTTCTGCCATTTCAGATCGGTAGTTACGAAATAAGAAAATTAAATGCTGTTGTATGGCTTTTTTAATTACCTTAATTAATAAGGCACTAGAACTATATTTCTGAGGGTTTTTTTAAGGCTTTAAAAGGCTGTCCAGTTGTCTCAGTTACAGAAATGGTAGAATAATTTAAAGAACATTGTAGACTGACTACGCAACTGGGGAATTGCACCCCATAAACAAAACAGTGCTCGACATAAAAGTGACAACAAAAAGGTAGGCTTGCCCTTGGAGTCAGGGATGGCAGCAAAGCTTTCTTTCAAAAGTTCCTCAGAAAAAAGGCTGTCTGCTACAGACATCTCACCGCTAGGGATACACAAAATGCACAACATCTCGCAAACGGGTGCTTTCCAACTCAGCGAGTATAATGCCTCTTAATCGCTCAGTTACTTCTCTGCAGCCATCCGCTCCAACCGTGACTCCCAGGGCGAGTTTAAAATACAAGGGAAATGTGCAAAATCTTTTAAAACAAAGAAAAAAGATATGACACAAACATCTTTAAAAAATCACCCAATCACACGAGGACTACCACACCATCTGGAGAGCAAAGTTTAATCCCAACAAGCCCACTGCTGCTTTGTTTTTAAAAGGCAATATAAATAATCAACAATACGTAGGGGAAGGAAGGACATACATACACAAAAATAAAGTGCTCAATTTTAAATCAAACATGCATACAAATACAACAAATCCACACTGTTACACCATCATCAGATGTTTTGTTCTTCGAAATCCATTCTCTCTTGCAATTGTTCCTCACCTTGCCAATATCCAGTGCTACAGCTCTCCTGAGGCTTCTGATGAACATGACTAACATTGCTAATCCCTGTTTCAAACTGATAATCCAACAGCATGCCGAACTGAATTCAAGCACAACACATTAACTATGTCCCCATTAAGTATATGAGTAGAGCGGTGCCTGAAACAATTAAGTTTTTCATTGTTTTCTTCGGTACAATTGCACAATATCCATAACAAACGTAAACAAACACATACATTAACACTCACTCACTTCCTGGTTTTGTTGTTACTAGAGATGCCAAGGGTTGGATTTCCTTAAGCGTGAGATTCACAGCCCCAGAGAGTGAGATTCAAGGTCAAAGAGTGAGACTTTCCAGGTGTGGTGTTCCTCAGTGCTTAAGACAGGGACACTCATCTTTGGTCCTTGGCGACATCCAATAGTCCAGGTTTTTAATCCAACCAGCACTTAATAGTTATTTTAAAATGTGCATATGAAACACTTAAATGTCCCAATTCATACTAAAGTCTAGGGCATGTGATAATTCTATAGGCAATGCAAACCAGTGGATTTTCATAAAAAATAATTATTTTCTGGTTGGAACAAAAACCTGGATAATTGGAGATCCCTGAGGACTAGAGTTTATAACCCGTGGTTTAGGCACAGAGTCAGTGGACAGAACAAGAGAAATATTCAAAATAAACAGTTTTTTTACAAACCTAACAAAAAAGAAAACTGTCTTACCAACCTTTTAACACTAATTTTAACGGCGTGATTATGATTTAGTTATTAATGGGTGAAGGTTGTTTGTAGTAAATAAAATCATATTAGATATAATTCCCTGTTTCCCCATGTTTTCTAGATTTGTTTTTCATATGATTCTTATATTACATGGAAGACTGATATTTATGTAGCTTTTTTCTTTTATCTTATGGTATCATTGTACATTTTGTTATGGTATTATGGAACATTTACAGTGAAATCTGTGAACACACAGATAAAAAAGCCAAAGTATATAAAGTTACTGGTTAAGATATTTCTTATTACATTTTAGTGGAAATAAAAAATCAGTATCCTGGTTTAGTTATGTCTCATTAGGAATTGTACTTGCCATACAGTTTTTATTCTATTCAAATTGATTCTGTTGAGAGTATATATATATTTTTTAAAACAGCTGCATTGATTCAATAAAATCCATCCTGCAACCACACTTGCAATTCTTTGAAAGCTTATATCCATGTGGAATATTGACTGTAACCTTTTCTATATTTTTTTTCTGGTGACATTGAATGATGGCTTGGTTGGAGCCTGTCTCAGGTTGATGAAGTGCAACATTTTCTGCTAACAGACCCAAATTAATCCCCAGTTGTCAATACATTATTAGGGCACTTTCAATACTTATAATTGCCACTCTTGCAAGCTCCCTGACCAGCCTGGCAGGATGATTTAAACTTGCTCTGGACAATGATTGAAGAAAATAAACACACTAGGAAACAGAACTGGAATATACTTCTTGGCATAGATTCAGTAGTACATTTTCTTCAGTAAACAATATACTGAAGGTCTATCCCATTGGTCTAAAACCAACATGTGTAATAGTGTGTGGGTGCCTTCAGATTACTCTTGATATAAAAGTAATTAAAATTTTGGGTTTTACCTATTTTTAACTGAACAGACCAGTGTAAGTTTTGTAGAGAATGTTCAACATTATGTTGAAAATGCTGAAAGCACCCCCAAACCAAGACATGCCATGTGGCATAGTCAATGTAGTTATACATTACTCTACATATACATGAAAGAGTGACTTGTGTTCATTAATTGGTTAGCGACCGTCTCACACCATAAAGTATCAGCGTTTTCTGAAGCTAGGTTTGCAGACCACTTGTTGGGATTCATATTACATCCACAAATGAGTTTCAATTATCTAAGGGTACCAGAATCATTGCAACTCTGATGTGCATTGATTTTCTTTGTGCCTCAGATAGCCTCAAATAAACAGGCCAACAAAAAAGGGGCCCGTTTTGTTTCATCCTATTGCCAGTCAGGTCACAAACTGAAAAGAGATTACTGTCAATTTAAACCAATTTTACAGCTATTCAGTTGAAAACATCTATTTCATGTTTTGAAAATAGGATATAATTTTAAAAACCTAGAACCGCAGTTTTTAAGTGTGGTGTTATGGCTTGCTTTAGGTGTCCCAGTCTGTACCTCCCAGGCTGGAGTTAATATAGTGTGGAAACCAAAAAAAAAATCTACTGTTCACTTAGACTTCCTGGAACTAGATGTTTGTTCTATATTCTGATACACATCTATTTTTTTGTTGCTAATTAAAGACAACTAGGTTATTTTAAGGAAAGGAGTCACAGACATCCATAGGTAGGGAGTATTTTAATTTGGATATTTGCTGGTCAGTATTTTGTATCTATTGGCTGCAGCTTGAATGGTGGAACAAGAAAGCTTCAGACAGATATATTGCAAAAATATTTTGAAAAATGTGCTAAAGGTGCATTAAAGCCTGTGCAATGCTAACATGCTCCAACCTGTCTTCCAGTACACGATTACAATCCAAGATACATATTTAAATACAGTATAGTTTACAGTTAGTGCAAATAATACTACTAAAATGCAATATGAGATAGGATGCAACAAGCTGGGTTTACAACTAGTTATATCTACAATGACATTAGTAGTGCAATAGTGTAAGTATAGTGCATTAGCTGAGGGTCCAGTAGCATGGTGTGTATATCAGACAAGTCCAGTGCATAATAGGAGTGGTAGATCAAGAGATCAAGAATGTGGGGAAAAAGTGAGTAAGAAGGGGATCCAATGCGCAAGTCATATAGAGGTGTGAAAGTTGAAAATGAGGGGAGGGGCAAAAAGGCATGTGTGTTCAGGTGGGAAGGGGGTAGGAAAAGATGGTCTAGAGAATAGCTTCTGAATGTCCTCTACTTTAGAGCAGAAGGTGTAAAGGAGGAGGATTGGGGAGGGGATTGGGGTTTTAGGAGGATTAGGGAGGGGGTTGGGGTTTGAGGAGTGAGGAAAAGGTTGAGGAAAGTCGACGGGGGTTGTTGGTGGAGGACAGCATGATAGATTGATAGTAGGAGTGGTTGGTAGAGGTGAGGCCTGTTGAGAAGGAAGAGGAGGCAGTGGAATTTGTCTAAATCAAAGGGTAGCTTGAAACTCTTCCGTCTCCACTCAGCAGTAGGCAGCTCATGGGATAAGCGGAGTGTGGAGGACAGTCAGGGCTGGGGATGGGAGGAGCGAGCAGGGCAGGGGATGATAGGACAGAAGGAGTCAGAAGTTGGGGTAAAAGAAGAAGAAAGAGTCATGGTGGCTAAGTCTGATAGCTGGTAGAATGAGCAGGGAAGAAGGCAGAGAGCTGAGAAAGTAAAGGTTTATACAGAGTTATACATCAAATTAGGATAATGTTTAAGGCATAAAGGGCAGGATTTTCCAAAACCATTGTTATTGAATCAAACTAGAGCTTTACTAGCAAGTGATTTTCAAACGAAATGTATTAAATTAAATCAATCCGTTAATGCTTTGAAATTGAGTTGACGAGGTTGTTAATGAACGTATTTCTCGTTAAAAAGCTTAATTGTCATAGGTCACCTACATTCCTTCCTGTCTCAACGACTTGTTAAGGAGAACTCATTAATCAAAATGCATGTGTTAACGAGATCAAGATAAATGAATGGAAGCATAATTCGCTGTTATGGAAACTTAACGTACAGGGAGATGGCTCTCTCATTAACGAAAAGCAGTCAGATGGAAATAAAAAATAATGGGAATATCTATTTTGTCTATACTTTCTAAACTTCATTTAAAATTGTGAATTTTGTCATACAAAATGTACATTTATTTGGAACACTTCACATATAAAATTCTGATTTACGATTACCTGGCATGTTGGCAAAAATCGGACGGCATGGATGAAAAAAATAAAACCCATTAGTCATTTACCCTTATTCGGGGGGGGATATTTTGCCACAGCTTATTATATACAACTCTTTTAATGTGCATTTTGTAATTTTTATTTGGTTAAAAAGAAAGAAAATACTGTAATCCATCAATATACTGTATATTATTTGGAATGAATTTGTTTATGATGACTTTTTTATGTATTTTAGTATGTTCAATTGTAGGCTATATAAAAAATATATACGTTTCAAATGCCATTGGTGTTTGTAGTTGTTATTATACATATATAACATGTATGTAACACTTAATTATATATTTATTAAGCTTTTAAAATTATGATGGAACTCCCTAACCCAATACACAATTTGTTTATAATTGATTGTTTGGTGAATTCCTCCAATCACGCATTTTCTCTGTTACTCTTTGCTCGCCTCCATGATAAATAAACTAACATGATCAGAAGTAGCCACTTACAATGTTATAAGAACATTTTATATGCATTAAATGTGTGAAGGTAAACGTGTACATTGTACATAAAGCGTGGGGGCAATCTGACAACATTACAAATACATCTAGGCAAAATCCATGTCAATGATCTCGATCACATTCCTAGTGCATCGCTGTGTGTCCTTCACACCTGTTCTTCATTCTTCTGTGGATAAGACGCAGGTCTTAAAAGCAAATCCTCAATTACCTAATGAAGCTTTATTGTAATATCTAATACGTTGTTTTCTATACCAAGATTTCAGTTTTATAATTAAAATACAATCTACAGTAGAGGTCAGCTGTCATACGTTTGCAGAATTCAAATAGGCTACAGTTGCATTGATAATTTCCTGATAGTCACTGGGTGCAAATAACGATATATCATCTTAGCAATACAACAAATGTTCCATAAGGTTACAAATTGTTAAAATAAGGGAATAAATCTAATTCATAACCACAAACATATATAAAATTCTAAAACATTTTCATAACTATAAAATATTCAATTAATGAGGTAGTCTGTAAGAAATTAACCCTGGTCCTGTACACTCTCTCTCTGTATTGTCGGCGTGACAGATGTGGTGTGTTAAATGTCTGTTTCAAGGTGAGTTATTTTTCCAAATGCAAATTAACTACTGATAAATTATGACAATTAACACCGATTTGCTTGTAAATTCCCACGCAAACAAAAGAAATTGTTGCAAAAAGCCCTGCTCATTAAGATATTAACATTATTTCCTAAATCACGTTAGGACGATTATTTGATAATTAAATAGGCATAACGACCACTTGAAAATGCCAGTACCAATTTCTTGATTAAAACTGGAGTTATGATTTACAAACTTCTTGTTGAAAAACTAAGCCATGGTGGTAATGGTGCAGTACATACCGTATTAAAGGTAAAACAGTTAGAGTGGCAAAGCTTGGCAATTATATTAAAATCTCTTGTATAGTAAAAGTACCATATGAAAACAGGACCCTCGTTTGTTGATTTCAGGAGTGCTGTAATTACGTTGCCTCATTTGCTGAACAAATCATTTTAGAGCTTCACTAAATCAGACTGATTTTGTAACGATGAGATAATTGCAAACATCAGTGTTCTTGTAGGAAATTTAGCTCAGTCGGTCTTGAATGAAAGAAACAATGACTCATTAAAACATCAAAAAATGCAGATATGGAACACTGCCTAAACTGACTGGCCCATAGTAATCAGAGCTTGTTGTGATTACATGCAAAACAGTTAATCAGTTTTATTGGAAAATAACAACAAATGGATTCTTGGCCTTTTCATTTAGTTTGAAGAGGCCAAGCAAGCAGTAACTGCTAATTTCCCTTACTTTTAAATGCTTAACATCACTTAAGAACTTTGTTTGGTTAATTTTATGCTGTCCTACATGAATGCAATGAATGCAGCAGTATTATTCAAAAACAATCAAACGTATTGCGTCAGGATGGCTGAGTGATGACGTAACCAGACCAGACAGCTGACAGAGACACAGAACAAATTATTTTATTAAATGATCACCATTAATGACCAATTCCCTATTTACAATGCCAAAATAATGTCTCATCAGCAAGCGTTGCAAACACACGATGGTCATGTGTTATTTAGGTAGTGCAAATAGAGGATTCTACGTATATTACAAATACCTACGTTTGAACTCTAGGATGAACTTTCACAGATCAGAGTAACTCTAGTTTTTTCCACAACTAGAAAGCCGACTGTTGACAAGATTCCAGTTGGTCAAAACTTATTTGAATAAATGCAAAAGTAAGTAGATTCAAAGTGATAAAAAAAAAAAAAAATATATATATATCTATAATACATAAAAAAAAAAAGTAAGAATACTTTCTGCATTAATAGGGTTGATGATAAATACTATTAGAATGTTATACAGAAACATATTTGAAATTATTACTGTCCTTTTTGCAGGAACATAATTTTGCAACATAATTTTGTCTTCTTTTAATTAAGTAAAAAGTCTGGATATAGCATACTGCATGTCTAGTTTTTAACATTTGGGTTACCTGTTTAAAATATTGTGACAGAATTCTTTATCAATGGTGAGGTTTACATGGAAAAATTTAAATACGTCTCACCTTTTTCTCACACTGTTTTTGTAGTACCTTTCAGGTGTTCAAGGTATACCACCTGTTCACAGTTGTAATGTTAGCTTGTTCCTTTAGGGAGAAAAATTCTCCTTTTAGGAGAGAAATCTTGCTTCTGAGGAGTACTGCAAGTGGCAGTCCTGCCTTCATTTGGCCACCCAAAAAGCTTATAACCGAAAAAAGCAAGGGAAACTAAACGAAAACTCATGTGCTGCTGCATCACACTGAAGTCATAAACAGTGGAGAATTTTTGGAGAAATATTAATTTATATATATATATAAATATATAGTCTATATATATATATATATATATATATATATATATATATATATATATATATATATATATATATATATGTATGAACAATTCCAGACCTGTTTTTTTAACTCATACGTCTCCTGTGGCAACAGAAGTCAGCAGTTGATATCGCTTTTGTGCATAAGTACTGCCATAACTATCCACAGTGGTATCAAAAGGTCTTTTGTGGTCATTTGTTAAACCTAGGTCAAGGTGTTAATGTTCTGCAATTTGAATGGCAATGGCTAAACAAAAAATGTCAGTTTCTTCACCCATATTAATATTAATGGATTACCTAGTTATCTGCATTTTTACACTGGCTTAACGAGCAGGGAGGTCAAAAGGTCAATCATTTCTACATCTACTGTTTTCTTGGCCGTTTTTGCAATATTTCTGAATCTGTTGCTTGATTGACTGTATATTTGTATGACAAAGAGCCCAAAGAGTGCATAGCTGCAGCAATATTGTACACATTTGATAATAAGGGTCCCTGAATGTTGATAACAAAGACTCTGTGGTGAGACTCAATGGACAAAGTGGCTAACAGTTCCTCATGGACAGTTTTCTTTCCAAAAGACTCAGATAGCAAAAAATATATATAGTTGCTTTTATATGGAATATACTCATAGCTTGTTTGAAACAGTTTACAAATGTTTTTGAGCATTTCAATTTTCATGCTCAAGATTATAACTGGTAGGAATTTTACAAAATCACTACCTGAGCACTAGATACTTCAACAGTGACTTATTCAGACCTTTAAATGATGTGGACCATTTGTTTTGAGGCAATGGCAAACTCAAAAGGCTAAAGATGACAAATGAATGCAAAGTAGGATTATTTATGTGCGTGGATGGCGTATGCACAGTAATGCCATGCTTCATATGTGTAAATGTGACATTTATTATATGAGAATTACTGTCATTTTGGATCGGAGCACAGTCAGTTTGTTAGTGATGTGTGCTACCAAATATCTAGACATGGCGCAGTTTAATCTTTTCGATTTGTGCAATAGATTTGAGCTTCATTTAACTGGAGCATAAAACATGATGAGACAGAGTTGTCTGAAGCAGAGCCATTTTTTTTATCTATGGAAACCAAATAATCTTTTCTCTCTTTTTAACATTTTTACTGTTGCAAGTAGTTGAAAATTGTGGATGATTGCACACCAATATACTTTTTTTTTCCCAATATGTGTCTTAAGTTTTTAAATTGGCTTAATATTTAACTGGCAGCTTAATTGAAGTCTGAAAGCTTTTTTTTTCTAGCACAGCATAATTGTATAATAGGGCTTTGCACTGTATCAGATTAAAAGTGTATTATGCATACTAAACAGAATAACCTTTTAAAGTTTCATTAATTTTATACGGTGGGCTGTATCCAAATTAATACAATGACATGTTACCAAATTACTTATTCCCTGCTGGCTATAACTTGTGAAATGTCATAATTTTCATTTAAACATTAGGCTTTTAATTGCACTTAATTGCATATTACAACAAGGCTTAATTTGCATAATACATTTGTGTTGTGTATAACAACCTAAACAGTATATAAAAAAGCAACATCTGCAAAGATTTTTACAAGTAATTGTAATTACCTCGCAGTCTATCAATGTGCTCTTGTTTAAAATATCATTTTTTTCTGTATACCAGGCCTGCATTTGCTAGTACATTTATACATGTTTGTGTAGCTATAGATAGATGTAGGTGTATATGTATATATGTATGTGTGTGCTTTTATATGTGTACATGCATTTTTGTAAAACCAGTGGTTTGTTTTCCCTTATTCCCATTTTGTCACATAATAATAATATCAGTATAAACTCTTAATACCCTGTAATAAGGTTCTCTGTGCAGTGGGTGGGTTTGATTGTGAGGGTTTTGTTTGTCTTGCATTGTCTTTATTAATTAATTATATATATATATAATTAAAATAGGATATATATATATATATATATATATATATATAGAATATATAATATATATATTCTATATATATATTATATATACATACAAAAACACATTGTGTATTTTAATGATCAGTTAAACTTGGCCTGGGCTTTATTCATCAGTCACCGTAGTCTTTTTTATTAGAGCACATTTTATTTACAGCCTCTGTATGAAACACATGATTAACACTGTTCCAGCAGTTCCGTTTTCATGTAAAGCTCTTGGCACCTTGAATAATCCTCATATTCATATTAACTAATTTACATGGGTTGAGTAAGCAGAAACCCAATACACCGTTGCCGAAACCCAAGATTTAATGATGCTGAAAATGTCTTGAGTCTATACGACCAATGACACATGACATACCTATTTAATTCAAATAAATACTGTATGTAACACATAAAGAACAGATGATGAATAAAGCCCATAATGTGTATCTCCAAATAGCATTGACTTTTTTTAGTTAGTTGGCATACTAAGGACAGACGGAAGAAAAATAAAATGATACCAGTACAGTGTAAAATGTTCCAATTACTGTAGTTTTTGTCAAGGCAACAATGATGCAACGTTTGCAGAACAAGTTTCTGTGTAAATATAGTAACACAACATATAACATAGATAAAATGCTATTATCAGCTTACTTGTTGCCTCCGCAAAAACACAAGAAGCGTTTCCTGTCTGTGTGATTTTCATTTTTGCTACAAATATTCTAAATGCCAGATTCTTTACTGTAGTTCTTTGTAGTACTTTCTTTGTTCACTAACACTACTGTGAATTATTCACTAACACTACTGTGGATTATGTTAAAGGACTTTCCATTTTTTCTTTTGCCATTTCAATTCCCTGGAACTATACCTGCTCACCTGACTTGACATTGTTTACCAAAAATGTACATTCTCTGGTAGTTTCCAGCTTTGTTTAACTTGTTTGCCATAAACATCGTTTTGTGAAGATGGCAGGTGAGTACTAAATCTACTAGTTGTTTTTTTTTTTTTTTACTTTTGAATATCTTTCTTGGTTTTTGACAGTCTAACGCATTGTAACAGCATAGGTTAAACAATTAACTTCTCTAAGGTGACTGCATCCAATGGATGCCACTAAAAGGAGGTTTGAGCCTATAAACGTACATTTTTATGTGTACAGAAAAGCTGAATGGAGAAACAAAAACAAGCAAGCACTTTAATGTAACTCTTAGATTTTTTAAGAAAAGCAATTCTTTTCTTTTCATATATAAGTAAAATGCTGACATATTAAGTTTACATTGAGCACTAGTTTCATGCGAGTTAAGCTTTATTGGTATTGTGTGACCCACAGCATGCAATGTATTGACTTGTTTCAAAATATCTAGCAACCTTTCATGACACTGGGAGCTGAGAAAGAAAACTCAGATTTAGAGGGAAAAGAAAAATAAAGTATGGTATACCACAGACGTCAAATAAGCAGATGGTTACCTCTGAGAATAGTTTTGTGTACAAACAAGGTCACATTCAGCAGAATCGCTGCACATTCTGCTTGCAATTGCTGGTAACCCTAAGCTGATCTTCTGACCTGTTCATGCAGCAGTTGGTCTGGTTTTGCTTTGTTTAACACTTGTCTGGTATCTCAATGTATTATTCAATCAGACAGGTTAGCACTGGGAGTATCTTGCCAATGTGTTTGTGTGCTGTCCATGACTGAAAACTGACAGTTTAATGATCAGACAGGTTTCAGGTAATAGGTGCCACATCTGGCATTATGTGACATCTGCCAAAAAGTCTGCACCTAATGGGACAAGAGCAGCTGGGCTACAGATGTGTACCAATAAAACTACTGATTCGTTTGCACCTAATTGGTCATCTAGGAAGATTTTGCCCAAAATGTATTTTGTATCATTTTTATAACACAGTGTGTACAAAAGATTTGTTTGAATGGATTTTTTTCTAATGATTCAACATCTTTCTTTTCAAAAGCACAGCTTGACTGCAGAGTCTTCACTAGAGGATAATAGGGGTTTGCAATACTGATGAAACCATTGCTGCAGCACTTCCTTTAACCTTCCAATCACTGGAATCACATTTTATAATTTTGATTTATTTATTTTTTAGAAATTTAGTCGTCTCCAATTTTTTACCCCGGTTTTCTCCCCAATTTAGTGTGCCCAATTATTATCTGTATCCTCGGCTCACCGCTCGAAACCCCCCCGCCAACTCGGGGAATGGAGGCAGGAACATGCGTCCTCCCACAGCAAGGCCACCAGACCTATAGCACCAGAGGACAACACAGATCTGGCGGCTCCACTGCAGAACCGTAGGCACCCTATCAGCCACAGGGGTTGCTGATGTGCTGTGAGCCTTGTATTCCCCTGCCGACCTAAGCCCGCCCTATCCGGGCAGCGCTCGGCCAATTGTGCGCAACCCCCTGGGAACTCCTGGTCACGGTCGGCTGTGATCCTGCACTCCACGTGGGTCGCTGTGCATCCTGCACTCCATTGGAGCGCTTTTAACCCTCGGGGGGTTGTACCCCCCCAAATTGTGGAATGTTAATTGTACTGCTCATTAATTGTACTGTTAACACAAAATATGAATAATAATAATAAGAATAATAATAATAATAATAATAATAATAATAATAATAATAATAATATTTACATCAATATAAAACGTTTACATCTGTATAAACTATGGGAGTTTATAGTCTTAAGAAAATAAGATGTAAATGGCTACTTATAAAAACAAATGTCTTCACAGAAAATCCTATAACATTTATGATGTATGTCCCTAAGAGAATCCAAAGAATTCCATTGTTTTACTCTGATGTGGTTCTGTTTGTATGATGGCAGACAAAAGGCTGAAGATCCTAGGTGTATGTTGTGGATCGTCTATGATTGGTCAGTCTTTTGAGGTAGCATTTTTCATTGGCAATCTGACTGAAGAACAGTGAAAAAGTAAACACCTGTATTGCGTTTTAAACTGTCAACAGGTATAAGGTGCGTGTTGACAGCAATATATATATATATATATATATATATATATATATATATATATATATATATATATATATATATATATACATACACACACACACACACACACACACACACACACACACACACACACACACACACACACACACACGTAAAACATGCAAACACTCGTTATCATGACTTACCCCAGTTTGTGAGCAACACTGTATACTCTCGTTATCATATGAGTAATAGACTTACCCCCCCCATCCCTCCTCAGAATAAATACATATTTTTTACTCCAGTCACTGTTAAACGAGCAATTGTTTTTTTTTTTTTTTTTTTTTTTTTTTTTTTTGTTGCTTTCATAGATGCCATTTTCATTTACTGGACCTGAATTTGTTTAATGTAGATCTCAGAACCTTGAACACTATGCTTCCTATGAGCAACGAGTGCTGTACGAAAATAAAGGGTGTAGCTAATGGTGTTATTCCAAATTTTGCCCCTTACTGCATTTTGCACTACTTTGAGATGTTTGGTTTGAGTGTTTTGTTGAAGTTTGTCTGAGTGATTACTTAAGAGATTAATATATTCATCGCCATGGTTTACCATGCACTTTCGGTATTGCAAATGAAATGTACATTTTATACAGCAAAACATCAAAACACAAAACAGCTCGCATTGCGTTTCTTTAAAACAGGCCATATGATATTTTTATTTTAATATTTTACATAAAAAATTGTATAATTAGTAATATGACAGTTAAGTAATCATTTCTTTAATCTATAGGCCTATACATTTATCGTGATGGTTTGCTGTTAACTTTCGGTATTACAAATATAATATATATATGTGTGTGTGTGTGTGTGTATATATATATATATATATATATATATATATATATATATATATACCTTGTGTACATCAAAAAAAAAATATTTAATTTCATTAACTCATTTAAACCTTGTGTACATCAAAAAAAAAACTTTTTTAATTTCATTTTTGTACACTGCAGGTATACCTCCTTCAAATACAAAGAGCCAGCTGCCCAACGTTTCAATATGTTGTACATATTTTTTTGTAACATTGGCATACATGTACGTGTCTGTTTGCGTTACCATGTTTCATTACTAGATTTATTATACTATACCATGCTTTGCTATATTGTATAATTCTTGCTTTCGTTTTGGTTTACTGAAACTTGCATTAAGCATTTCATAGTACGCCAACATTGTTTGGATTATACATCAAAGTACTGATACTGTTATTCTCAATTCAGGTACTGTGGAAAAGGGCATTTAGATGATTTTAAACAATTTTATTCTCTAAACACATACGGTATTTGTAATGTAATGTAACGTAATGTAATGAGGAAATGGACGTTCACAAGCTCTTTTATGTTTATGTTTTTATACCGTTTTGCTGTCTAAAATGTACATTTAATTTGTAATACCACAGTGATGAATACATTAATAGCTTAAGTAATCACACAGACAAACTTTCAACAAAACACTCAAAATTCAGCAAGGACAGAATTCGGCACGACAGCGCCAGCCCTTCACGTTCCATTGGCTCCCACATTATATTCAAAATAATACACATCAAATCATATTGCAGAAACAATAAGGAAACAATATACTTCTGCAATATGACTGGATTTGAGTGACACATGTCAATAAACAGATCTGGCCATGTGAACACAATCCCTGCCAAGCAGGCAGAAGGGTCAGCAGACACTAAAGAGAAAAAAAAAAGACAGTGTGGCACAAGTGCAAACGCCTAGACTAGCTGTGAAAAATTTCATTGGATAAATATCGGGATTTTCTTCCTGCGCATCAGGATGCAGGACATTTGCTTGGAAATCGAGACTGTCCCGGCCATATAGGGACTGTTGGCATGTATGCACATACAGTTTACCCCAATTGTGGATATCCTACCTAAGTGTATTCAGTTACAAAATCCAAACCATTATCAATGCTGCACCATTATATTTACCCCATTTAAGTGTAATATTGTAATTAAAAAACCTGCAATTTGTGATAAAAATTAAGTTGGAGACAAGCTGTCCTAATGTCCATAGCAACCAGTAAAGTTTAGGGACCATTGCCTTTTCTGTAACTCCCAAGACTTCCCAGGTTCTAGTAATTCAATTTTGTTATAATGAGATATTTTTATAAGTTTGAATAGGTAGTCAAGGTTACAAGGAAAAGGACTTTTCTTTGTTCTGAGTTTGCCCAGTCAGTCAGAAAAATGAAGAGCAGCATTTACCAGCTACAAACAACATCGAAAAAAGACATATGAAAAATAATTCATAAACTTGGAAAAAAATGAAAATATTGTTAAAGGACTGAAAAAGAGCTGCATTAACAGGTCTCACTGTTGAAGAAAAGGAATATGAATAATTAATTAATTAATTAATGGACTGAATTAGCCTACCTGAAACTGGAAGAATATCTGCAATTTTTAAACAAAAGCCTAAAGGGACACCACCCCGTTGGGTCATCACACACTGTATCAACGCTGAAATCTAAAACCGGCCCGCTGAGTCATCACACACTGTATCGACGCTGAAATCTAAAACCGGCCCGCTGAGTCATCACACACTGTATCGACGCTGAAATCTAAAAGCGGCCCGCTGATTCATCACACACTGTATCGACGCTGAAATCTAAAAGCGGCCCTCTGATTCATCACACACTGTATCGACGCTGAAATCTAAAAGCGGCCCGCTGCTTCATCACACACTGTATCGACGCTGAAATCTAAAACCGGCCCGCTGAGTCATCACACACTGTATCGACGCTGAAATCTAAAACCGGCCCGCTGAGTCATCACACACTGTATCGACGCTGAAATCTAAAACCGGCCCGCTGAGTCATCACACACTGTATCGACGCTGAAATCTAAAAGCGGCCCGCTGATTCATCACACACTGTATCGACGCTGAAATCTAAAACCGTCCCGCTGAGTCATCACACACTGTATCGACGCTGAAATCTAAAACCGCCCCGCTGAGTCATCACACACTGTATCGACGCTGAAATCTAAAACCGTCCCGCTGAGTCATCACACACTGTATCGACGCTGAAATCTAAAACCGCCCCGCTGAGTCATCACACACTGTATCGACGCTGAAATCTAAAACCGCCCCGCTGAGTCATCACACACTGTATCGACGCTGAAATCTAAAACCGCCCCGCTGAGTCATCACACACTGTATCGACGCTGAAATCTAAAAGCTGCCCGCTGATTCATCACACACTGTATCGACGCTGAAATCTAAAACCGGCCCGCTGAGTCATCACACACTGTATCGACGCTGAAATCTAAAAGCGGCCCGCTGATTCATCACACACTGTATCGACGCTGAAATCTAAAAGCGGTCCGCTGATTCATCACACACTGTATCGACGCTGAAATCTAAAACCGGCCCGCTGATTCATCACACACTGTATCGACGCTGAAATCTAAAACCGCACCGCTGAGTCATCACACACTGTATCGACGCTGAAATCTAAATTAAGTATTTTCTCCAGTTGAATTAAAGAATAAAAATAATTACAGAAACTATAGCCTACTTGGGGAATGTAATACCTGTATATTTGCAGAAAGGTTGATATTCATGAAATGTAATAGGGGGTGTCATACTACAAGGGCTAGTTTTAATCTTTCATGAAAGTAGATTACCAGCTAAACAGCTAGAATAATTATAGCAATCTACAAGCTTGAATAAGAGGTGCTGGATTTGTTTTTAAGAATACATGAATGGGTGTTATTCTTATTTTTTTCTTATATCTGAATTAAAACAAGAGATAGTTCATGATGATGGTAAATCGTTCATGGAAGATTTGATCCTGTAGGATCAAGGCAGGATATTTACAGCAGTCTACCTTGAATGTTTATCTATCGAAGATGGTCCTCCTGTTAGTTTTTTTTTTCATCCAGATGGGTCTTTCTTTGATTCCTTCATTGAAATTTGTTAGCACATGAGTGGGGTGAGTAACATAAAAGACAAACACTTGTCAGTTTTTTAAAGGAGCACAAAAAAGCTACTTCCAGTAAGTATTATGTAAAATTCCCCATTAACGACCCAACAGCAAAATGAAATCAAAATGTTACCCATGCACAGAACTGCATTAAATGTAAAAGGCAATGCAATTTAGCAAAATATTAAAAAAATAAATACAATTAAAAAAAAACCTGTTTCCAGAATTAAAACAGTATCCAAAGTCAGTATTCAAAATTACAGAATATAGTGCTCGATAAAGCCCTAATCTCAGAGATCACTTGCAAATGAAAATGCATAAGAACAGCTAAAGATCACAGAATAATAATAAATTAGTGTATAATAAATATATATTAGAGTATCTAAAACTGTTTGAGGATTAACTTTTACATTACGATGCTTTGTCTCGTTCGCTTTGATTTTGGAGGAAGCGCTGTGTAACTGCACAATAATAAACACCTTTATGTGGCCATCAAACATAAATGTCCCTGGCCCTGACTGATTTGCCATGCCAGAAAAACAAAATAAACCAAAAAAAAAAAAAAAAAAAACCCAGCAGACTGTGACAGTTAAACAAGTACTTCGTAACATTCAAGAGACGGGCTTTGTATTAGTCGAAAATCATGTGTGATGGGTAAGTGCATTCATTTGTTACATATATAACAGGGATTGGTTTTATTCTTAATAGAAGGGCAGTAAACAGATGTGTCTCTGGGTAACAAATATCCGAGTGCTGAATTAGGATTCATCAGGATTTTATTTGTAATATTCACTGACTCATATTTACTCAAACAGTTTACGCACTTCAGCGTGTGACTGAGTGTGAGTCTGTTTCACCGGGTGATGCTGGTTTCACTGGTTCGTTCTTTTCAAGCAGCCTGCTCCAGCCTACTTACCAGCTTGTGTGGTTGTGAGATTGTTGGCTCGTCAAGAATGGGGAGAAACGGGGTAAAGTGCATAGCTTAATGGTTTTATAAGTTTTTATGGGAAAGCGTTTAATTTCATAGGGAGGGGAAGTTTTAAAGGCATTAAGATTTAAAGGAATTAAATGATTTTGTTTAACTAACTTTTGTTCATGTTGGTTAAAAGTTAAAAGCGTTTATGTGTGTGTGTGTGTGTGTGTGTGTGTGTGTGTGTGTGTGTGTGTGTGTGTGCGTGCTGATGCGCTTAGGGGCTCAGCAATTTCTATTACGCCATTAATATATACTGATGCACAATGAAAATGCAGCAGTCTAAGTTTTACATCAATAGCTCATTGGGCACATACGTAATGTTATTTACATTTTAAACAGTGAACAGATTTTCTGATTATTTGAGAAGTACTGTTCCTTGGGATAACAAAATACAGAGATCAAGTCATGTTATTTCATAAAAACACCAGGTGCTCAATGTTTGGTATTTGAGTTGAGTTAAAATTGGCAAAATGAGTTGATTAAGAATCTGTAGAAATAGCCATTCAAAAAGACATGATTTTAATTAAAGCAAGAACAGCGAAAGATAAGACCATGCCCTGCTTCAGTAATGAAGATCACCTTGTTGCTATCGGTATGATTGAAGGTGACCTGTCTGTGAGAGAAGTTGCCTGGAGAATGAGATGTTCTGCTTCAACAATCAGCAGGCTAGTCCAGAGAAACCAGGAAACCAGCTCTGTGAGGGACAGGCCACGTCCTGGAAGGCAGAGGGTCATCACACCGGCCCAGGACCTTTATGCTGACTGTTGCGTTGTTCAAGCCAACCGGTGGGGCGGTGGAGGTGTGATGATGTGGGGAGGAATCTCCTTTAACACAAGAATGCCTTTGGTGCAGATTGAGGGCAACCTTACTGCTCAGCAATACATTGACAAAGTCCATGAGACAACAGTTTTCCCATTTGCAAGCCAATCCTTGTCGGTTTTCCAGCAGGACAATGCAAGACCACACAGTGCTAGATTACAATTGCACAACTTCAAGAAAACAATGTCAAGGTCTTGCCGTGGCCAGCTTTTTCTCCTGACTTGAGTCCAATAGAACATCTTTGGGACCAAATCTCCGGCTGGCTGCAGCTGCACAGGAAGAGTGGCGAAACATCCCACAGTAGTCTCTCCAAAGGCCGATCAGGTCTATGCGTCAACGCTCCCAGGATTGTATTAATGCTCAGGGAAGTCATACCCGATACTAACTTTGTAATGTTTTCATTTTGACAACGTGTCACGTTTCATACTGAAAATGTATCATGATTCTTTGATCTGTATTTTTGTTCACATTTTCTGTGATTTTGTTTGGTTTAACATATTTGGTTAAATCCATTAGACCTGGGTGTTGCGTTTCTTTTGTGCATCAGTATATTTTTTAACGTTCTGCGCACGAACACTGACACAGCACTTTCTATTTGCATGCTAATGACGATGCACTATTTAAATCAGCTGAGTCCCTGGCAGCTCAGTATGAAGGGTGAAGCTGCTGGAAGCAGCATGGTGAGTTTCTGAAAAATTGCATGCTATGCACTGCAGATATTGTGTGTCCTGAAAAGAAGTCTGCATTTGCTAATGTAAGCTGACAATAGGGCGGCGAGTTGAGGACATTTCCACTGATATCCAGTCTCAGTTGTAAGACAGTGGTGACAGAGTTGTTACTTTTTCTTTAGGGCTAGCTAAATGATAGAACCAATATTGAACGCACACCTCAACTTCTTATCTTTGTGCTTGGAGTTTGAGATTTCTGAAGAGTTGCTTGCACTTTGCTCTCTGAAGGATTGAACCAGGGGCTGTGATATCTTTGAAGTGGTTTACAACTGACAATAATAACCTATTTTAAATTATTAGAATATTTGTCAATGAGCCATTTGATTCTTTAGTGATTTTTGACCATTCTTCAACACAAAATTATTCCAGTTGATTCAAATTCTGAGGACTTCTCTTGTGCATAGCCTTCTTCAACTCATACCAAAGATTCTCAATCAGATTTAGGTCAGGACTTTGACTAGGCCTTGATTTTATACTTCTTTAACCATTCTGAAGTAGATCTTGATGTGTGCTTTGGATTGTTGTCATGTTGGAACATCCAGTTTTAAACCAAGTTTTGTAGCGGAGGGTTTCAGATGATTGGTCAATATCTTTTGGTATGCCATGGAATCCATTTTACCATGTATTGGAACTAAATTTCCTGTGCCATTAGAGGAAAAGCAATCCTACAGAACGATATTACCACCTCCATGCTTGACAGTAAGTATGGTGTTCTTTTCTTTGTACGCCTCACCAGACTTTCTCCAAACGTAACGACTATCAGCATGACCAAACAGCTGGATTTTTGTTTCATCACTCCAAAACCTTTGACCACAACTCATATCCAACATTCAAATGCCATATTGCAAACTAAGTGATTGTCCTTGTGACGTTTACTTAAGAGTGGCTTTTTTCTTGGTCTGCAACCATTGAGACCTTCATCATGCAATACTCAACCTGTGGTTGAAATGGAAACCCCAGTCCTACTTACAGCAAATTCACTTTGAATATCTTTGGCGGTCAATCTCTGATTGATATTAACCTTCCTCACAATTCTTCTTGTTCTTTCTTCCAGACCGAGGGAGCGTTGTGACAGTACCATGAGTCTTGTACTTCTTGATAATAGAAAAAATAATTGCAATTGGTGTAATCAAATGCTTAGAATTATTCACGAATCCTTCTCCAGCTTTATGACAATATTTTTTTGTTCTACCTAAGGTCTTCAAATAGCTCTTTAGTTTGTCCCATATTGACTTATTGGTAATGACAACAATCATCCTATGCCTAATGCTTTTATACTCTCTAAGAATGTTCACCTATAATCCAGCATTTTCTAGACTTTTCTAAAACTCGGTTCTGGATTATATTGAAATTTAATATTGACATGTATAGCACCTTGTAGACAATACTATTACAGCATCAAATTATATGAATACTTTTGAATTAGCATTTTTGGAGTTTTGCAAAAAAAGCCACAAAAATTGCTGAAATAATAATTGTTGAGATACTTCTTTCTTTAACAACTCTACAAGAAGATTTAACTGTTTTGACTACAGCTGATGTCGATGTATATGTGTGTGTATATATATCATATATATATATAATATAGATAGAGAGAGAGAGAGAGAGAGAGAGAGAGAGAGAGAGAGAGAGAGAGATATTCAGTTATAGCTGCATAGTGCCCTTTAATTGCCAACCTTGTATATGTATTACTTGAGATTATATACAGTGCCTTGCAAAAGTATTCATACCCCTGACCAATTTTCTCATATTACTGAATTACAAATGGTACATTGAAATTTCGTTCTGTTCGATATTTTATTTTAAAACACTGAAACTCAAACTCAATTATTGTAAGGTGACATTGGTTTTATGTTGGGAAAAATTTTTAAGAAAAATTTGGTAGAGCGACCTTTCACTGCAATAACAGCTTTAAGTCTTTTGGGGTAAGTATGTACCAGCTTTGCACACAGTGTCAGAGTGATTTTGGCCCATTCTTCTTGGCAGATTTGCTCCAGGTTGTTCAGGTTGGTTGGACGACACCTGTGGACCGCAATTTTCAAATAGTGCCACAGATTCTCAATGGGATTGAGATCAGGACTGGGCCACTGTAGGACATTCACCTTTTTGTTCTTGAGCCACTCCAATGTTGCTTTGGCCTTGTGCTTGGGATCATTGTCCTGCTGAAAGGTGAATTTCCTCCCAAGCTTCAGTTTTTTAGTGGACTGAAGCAGATTCTCTTGCAGTATTTTCCTGTATTTTGCTCCATCCATTCTTTCTTCAATTGTAACAAGATGCCCAGTCCCTGCTGATGAGAAGCATCCCCACAGCATGATGCTACCACCACCATATTTCACTGTAGGGATGTTGTGTCTTGAGGCATGGGCAGTGTTAGGTTTGCGCCACACATAGTGCTTTGAGTTTTGGCCAAAAAGCTCTATCTTGGTCTCATCTGACCACAAAACCTTTTCCCACATCGCAGCTGGGTCACTCTCATGCTTTCTGGCAAACTCCAGACGTGCTTTCAGATGGTACTTTTTGAGTAACGGCTTCTTTCTTGCCACCCTCCCATACAGGCCAGTGTTATGCAGAGCTCTTGATATGGTTGACTGGTGCACCATTACTCCACTCCCAGCCACTGAACTCTGTAGCTCCTTCAAAGTGATTGTTGGCCTCTCTGTGGCTTCTCTCACAAGTCTCCTTCTTGTTTGAGCGCTGAGTTTTGAGGGACGGCCTTTTCTTGGCAGTGCCTGGGTGGTGTGATGCAGCTTCCACTTCCTGATTATTGATCCAACTGTGCTCACTGGGATATCCAAACACTTGGATATTATTTTGTACCCTTTCCCTAATCTATGCATTTGTATTACTTTATCTCTAACTTCTGTAGAATGCTCTTTGGTCTTCATTTTCCTTCAGATTCACAGCCTTACCAATGATCCTTCAACAGTGGGGTTTTTATCCAGAAAATGTGACAGCAACTTTAATGGTTCACAGGTAGAGGCCAATGGTAAGGTAATTGTGTCCTTTTTAGGGCAATTTCTTTCATCGGTGCAAACTGGGAGCTTCCACAGCACAGGGGTTGAATACTTATGCAAGCAAGATATTTCAGTTTTTTATTTTTCTTAAAAATATTTCCCAACATAAAACCAATGTCACCTTACAATAATTGATTCTGAGTTTCAGTGTTTAAAAATAAAATATCAAACAGAACGAAATTTCAATGTACCATTTGTAATTCGGTAATATGAGAGAATTGGTCAGGGGTCTGAATACTTTCGCAAGGCACTGTGTGTGTGTGTGTGTGTATATATAATATATATATATATATAAACATATATATATATATATATATAATCTCAAGCAATATAATGACATAATTTACTCTTTTAAAGTTTAAGATACAGTTGATTATTGTTAAGGCGATTGGTATAACACTGTTTATTTGCAATAAATCAACCCTAGTCAGAGATAACTTACTTGACTGGAAATGTAGAATACCCATAGCCTCAATAATCGATTGTAGATTAAAGGAGCTTAAAAACATTGTTTTTAGTCCACCCCACATATCATGCGCTCAGATGGTAATGATATTCTTCGCAATTTATTGATAGCTTGTTAAAGTCACTCACAACATAAATAAATGCTAATGAGTTTAATTTTACAATTTTTGTATTAGCTGTACTGTTACTGTCTTTGGCACTGTTAATAAATGCCAAGGTTTTTTTTTTTTTTTTTTTTTTTTTAATGTAAAAATTTAACTAAAAATATTGTTATCAATTTATACTCACAATAACGGGAGACCTAGTAATATTGAGTGTTATTGTCACTGGCAACAGGAATGCATTCTAATATCATGGGTTAATGGGCATAATCTGTACATTTGATCACAATCAATGCACTCTGCTCTGTACTTTGGGGACATCTGTTTTACACAGTAAAGCAATCAATTACCTTCAAGGAACGTATAGCTAGAAAAATAGCTTTGAGCTTGTTTCTTCATCATCAGATAATATCATGTAATTAAGAAACAGTCATGTTCTAACATTGATGATTATAGCTTTATTAAAGGCAGGTAGAGTGGAATGAAATAAATGAAACAGTAATTAAATACACTTATACTTATACAATTATTTTAGCTTACTTCGTGAAAGCCCTGCCTTGAGCGTTGTACTGTTTTTCAGCATAGAAGAATGCAGTGCTTTTCCAATTTGCCATCTTTTTTGCTTTCTGTTTCGTGTTTACAACTAGCAATATGATCTTTAATGGCATTGACTCGTACACGTTCAATCGAATGATAGTAAAACTGGCAGAATAGTATACCACCATACTGATATAGACAGCCAGAAAATATTTTAGCTGTCTGTTGCTGAAACATTATATATTTTTTTCTTCACTGGTGCAGCCGCCATGTTGAGTTTAAACAGAGAAGCGTGAGTGAAGTCACATGATGGATAAACTCAACTTAAAATAAATAAATTAGTAAAAAAAGCAGAAAACTAACCTACGCTACACATGTTTTGCAATTCCAACATGATTTTATTCACAAATTATGCAAAGTAAACAAACAAACAAAAGGTCTATTTTCACTTGAAGATATTAACTACACATTTTAAAGCTGCTTCCCTATCTGCCACTGGACAGCTAAGCTGTTTCCCTGTATCTTAACACACCCATTCTTGTTACTCACAGTCTAGTACTCCATTCTCCATTCTGCCCTTTACTCTCTCCTGCACTCCTCCTTTTAAAAAAAAAACTCCTGACACACCCAGAAATGACCTATTTTATGCTAAGTACTTAATTGAATAATAGTCCATAATAATAGGTGTTTTTGCTACCACTCTGATTTCTGACACTGAATGCATCTAGTGGTCAGTCCACTGCTACTGCGGTTTTACCACTTCCAAATGGGATGGGAACAATGTTATTGACAACTGAAGCCCCTTTCACACACAAATACTGCTATTGAGCCACCTCAGAGATGACAAAAATACCCAACACGTCTGGTATACACATGCATTCAGGTGGGATGTTTTCTTTCAGTCCACGAACACTATAGTGCTTCAGAGACGGCATAAAATATGATGGCATTGTAACAGTATAGGCAATTCACACAGACCAAAATCCTGCAACAGTGCTGGTTCCGAGCCGTCTTAACTCGTCTGTGTGAAAGGGATATTAGACTGACATATTTTTCACAGTATGTACACACGTATTCTTCCTTACATATATTCCTGTTTTACTGCTTTTTATACAGGACATGTGCATTGTGAAAATAATGAATTGGTCGCCTGGATTAAGTGAAACCTCAGGAGAAACAGTAAATACTTAGGACTGCATAATACATTTTGTTACCAATACAGTAATATTTAATAATAAAAATTGGGGTCACAGATCACCAACCTGCTTAAGAGCCCATCTGAGTGCTCACATATTAAGTGGGTTAGACTCTATCTACAGTGCCTCTCAAAAGTATTAACTCCCCTTGGACTTTTTTTACATTTTTTTTGTGTTACAACATGGAATCAAAATGGATTTAATTAGGAGTTTTTGCCACTGATCAACAGCAAAAAAAGTCTATAATGTCAAAGTGAAAAATAAAATCTACAAATTGTTCTAAATTAATTACAAATACAAAACAGAAAATAATTGATTGCATATTGAGTCAATATTTGGTAGAGGCACCTTTGGCAGCAATTAAAGCCATGAGTCTATTTGGATAAGTCTCTTCCTGTCTATCTATCTTCTATTGTAGAATTCAAAAGTGGAAAAAAATATTTTCCCTCATGTATGGCTTGTGAGGATGTCTGTGTCCAAAAGGAGATGCTGTTAGACCTTGAGGTAAAGCTACCAATCAACAGGTGGCAGCAGCAAAACGTTATTCTTTTTATTTAATATATCAAAATAAGCCTTACTATAATTTGCAAACAATCTCAAAAGTTACTTCTTTTTATTTAATATATGTTTAAAAACCTCTTAATATAAGTTGCAATACAATTTGTTGCAACAACTAAAAACAAAGGTTTTTGGGTATTCTTTCGATGAAAAATTCAGAATAATAATGCATAAGAACCGTTCCTTGTTGATTATCGCATGGTGACTGTTATCCGTTGGCAACAGTGAATTTGTAAAATTGTAACTAAACTTCATGTGGAGTGAAGCTATCAACGGGTTGACGTCTTAAATAGTACGCCCACCCCGCCACAACAGCTGCCACGAGCGCCCCCCAGTTTGTTAACTAGATCGTGTGGTGACAACTAGGCAAACGGGTATGGGTTAAAATAACTGCCCCCCCTTTAGGTTTACAGCTTCATTCCATCATGGTGGTGTCTTATTATCGTTAAGACTACGGCCAAACACAGGCGTTCATGAAAAATGGGGCACACATGGGACAACTACACAAAAGCAGGACAAAAGTAAGATTTTACTAAACCTGTGGGAACACCAGGATGTGCTCCCTAAAAAGAGAACTGTCCTGGAAAATTCAGACGGTTAGTAGCTTTACCTTGAGGTTTTATTATGCTTGACAACTCTGTAAACATTTCTAGCTAAAAAGATAAATACAAATAGGTCCCTGTTGGAAGGCTTCAGTGTTTCAAACAATTGCTATACATTTACAGTTCACATTTACAAAAAATAAATTAACATCCCCCAGATCATAAATTTAACTGAACTTAGCTAACTGACATTTTTCTGATTATGTAAAGTATTAATGTTTAATGTTGCATTACTAATGCAGTGCAAAGCCAGATGGCATTAAACTGGACACTGTGGCATAACTTAATGGGGGCATCTCGTCATGGAGGGATTATGACCCTTCACATCAGTTGTCTGTAATAATACAAGTTTAACTTGAATTATCCTTGAGCAAGGTTTACATGCAATAGCAGTGGTAGTGGAAAGTGCGGCCATTGCTGTAGAAAAAGCTCCCGATCCAGAAAAAACCAACAAAAATGTTTCAAAAAATAGCTTTTATCATATCATTAGAGAAGAACTGAACTTGAAAAAAAATGCATTAGCATTTAATGAGCATGGCTCATTCCTTTTAATATTAATTTTACCCAGTTACCAAGGTTTGGCAGGATCCAGTTGAAGAACTTAAGAGAGCTCCTGTAGGCTAGCACTTCCTGCTGCATTATTTAAATGTACATGATTTAGGATCTGATGGCCTCAATTACTGCAGGGCTGTTTGATTCAAAACCAGTTTATCAAAGCTTGGGAGTTAAAATAATTTCTACTCACTTTGAAATAGAGCATAGAAGTTGGTTTCCTAGACTTTGCAGCTTGTGCACATGCAAACCATACTACAGTCGCTCCAAGAGTGTTGTGAACATAATGGCACATGCACTAATCTAATCTGGACGCAGTCATAAAATATGATTTGGAGAAGATTGTGTTTTAGCCATGCAGTGTTGCAATGTTACAGGTTTGGGCGCTCAAAATGTTCTTTTAAAAATATCCAATGTACCCCCTATGTCTTCATGGAAGGCATGCTTTTCATTGTGTGTCACAGCAATTGGTATTAGAGAAAAAACAAAAAAAGGATTAGACAGGCTAATAGACACTGGGTAATTAGTTTGGTAAATTGAAACATTAATTTGTGTCTCAGAGCATGTGTGCTCTAGACGTATAGCAATTAATGTTACTGCTTTGTATAGTAAACACATTCTAATATAGATTATGTTTCAAACCAGACAAAAATTCTTGCAGGTGAAAGGCAGTAGAGGAATAAAATTGAACATCATTGCTTTTTGTCAGTCAAACAGCTCTTTATACTCAGTCTCTTGTATCCGTTACCGACACAGGCATGATAACGGAGTAATTTTCCCTTTGCTGTGTGGCTCCTGGTGCTTCTAAAAGCCACCCTTTTCAGTTCAGTTATTTTGAAAGAGACCTGTGAAGGAAAGAAAGATAATGAAAGAGACCTGTGAAGGACTGAAAAATGATGATTTTTATTTATTTATTTTTTATTTTTTGGTAAAAATCAGTCAATGCGACTCTGTATTACTTTGGTGCAGATTTTGCAATAGTTTGAGTTTTAGCCACAGTTTATTCTCATTGGCAGATAGTGGTTGAGTTTTCTACAATTGCTTATCAAGGTTTTCCCAGACATGTTTGATATGGTTCATGTCGGGACTCTGAGCAGGCCAGGGAAGAATCTGCAGCCTCTGGATGTATGGCACGTGGCGCCGTCTTCCTGCAGACGGTGCAATGTAAACTACAAAACCCTGTTGTGGAAAAATGGTATGAGAGGGTTCTGAACAACAGCAATGTAACATGCTGAATTGAGATGTCCCTCAATGAACACCAACTCAATGAAACAAATCACACTCCAGACCATGATGAGGCTGCAGCCACCATGTTTTACCACTGCCTTTAAGCTATTCATCTTCAACCTTCCTCCATATGTGCCTAGAACGGTCCAGAACTGTAGAGGTATGTGTAACATCTGCCAGGCCCAGTGCTTTCTATAGTGTACATTTGTGAGGGTGAGCAGGGGTTTCCATAGGACCACTCATACATTGTAGCCTAGCCTATGCAAAACCCATTGTGCTGTAAGTTGGCTCATATTTCTGCAGCTGGCATTGTCCGCAAGGCTTTGTTGTGGGTTGGAATGTAGTGCTTTATTACAATATAATTTTAAGACATTTTATTAGTTTAAGATACTTATGGAGGTACTGTAGGTATTTCAGATAATATAACTATATTTCAAGGTGCTCATTTTAATATGGCAGGGCAGAATATATAATATAAGTAGGACTGTCAGTTGACCGCAGTTAACTTCAGTGATTAGCATGTTAATTACTTTGGACATTATTTTTGTTTTATTTATTATTATATTTAATATAAAATTATTTTTGCCACTGATCAACACAAAAAAGTCCATAATGTCAAAGTGAAAAATAAAATCTACAATTTTTTCTAAATTAATAGCAAATACAAAACAGAAAATAATTGATTGCATAAGTATTCACCCCCTTGAGTCAATATTTGGTAGAGGCACCTTTGGCAGCAATTACAGCCAGAAGTCTGTTTGGATAAGTCTCTACCAGCTTTGCACATCTGGACACTGCAATTTTTGCCCATTTGCAAAATTGCTCAAGCTCAGTCAAGTTGGATGGGGACCTTTGGTGAACAGTATTTTCAACTCTTTCTACATATTCTTAATTGGATTGAGGTCCAGGCTTTGACTGGGCCACTCCAGGACATTGACCTTTTTGTTTGTAAGCCACTCCGGTGTGGCTTTAGCTGTATGTTTGGGGTCATTGTCCTGCTGGAAGATGAATCTTCTCCCAAGTCCCAGGTCTCTTGCAGACTTCAGCAGGTTTTCCTCCAGGATTTCTCTGTGCTTTGCTGCATCCGTTTTGCCCTCTATCTTCACGAACTTTCCAGGCCCTGATGCAGAGAAGCATCCCCATAGCATGATGCTGCCACCACCATGCTTCACGGTAGGGATGGTGTTCTCAGGATGATGTGTGGTGTTAAGCTTGTGCCAAACATAGCGCTTAGCATTGAGGCCAAAAAGCTCTATTTTGGTCTCATCAGACCATAGAATCTTCTTCCACTTGGTCTCAGAGTCTCCCACATGCCTTCTGGCAAACTCTAGCCAAGATTTGATGTGAGCTTTTTTCAACAATGGCTTTCTTTTTGCCACTCTCCCATAAAGGTGAGTTTTGTGAAGCACCCGGGCTATTGTTGCCGTATGCACAGTGTCTCCCAGCTCAGCTGTGAAAGACTGTAACTCCTTTAGAGTTGTCATAGGCCTCTTGGTAGCCTCCCTGACTAGTGCCCTTCTCACCCGGATACTCAGTTTTTGAGGACGGCCTGTTCTAGACAGATTCACAGTTGTGCCATATTCTCTCCATTTCTTAATAAATGACTTAACTGTGCTCCGGGGAATATTCAGTGCCTTGGAAATGTTCTTATATCCTACCCCTGATTGGTGCCTTTGAAGAACCTTATTTCAGATTTGCTTTGAATGTTCCTTCGTCTTCATGATGTAGTTTTTGTTAGGAAATGTAATAACCAACTGTAGGACCTCCCAGAGACAGGTGTATTTAACCTGAAATCATGTGAAACACCTTAATTGCACACAAGTGGACTCCATTCAAATAATTATGTGACTTCTAAAGACAACTGGTTGGACCAAACCTTATTTAGGTGTGTCATAGCAAAGGGGGTGAATACTTATGCAATCAATTATTTTCTATTTTATATTTGTAATTAATTTAGAACAATTTGTAGATTTTATTTTTCACTTTGACATTAATGGATTTTTTTGTGTTGATCAGTGGCAAAAACTCCTAATTAAATCCTTGTATTAAGAATAAAATCAATCCCCATATATATATATATATATATATATATATATATATATATATATATATATATATATATATATATATATATCAATAACAAATTAGTGCACTTACCCGTCACATGCGATTTCCATCACTAGTTTTCTGATACAAAGCCCATCTCTTCAGTGTTACAATGTATCTGAATATCCGTCACAGCCCGCATTTAAAAAAAATAAATAAATCTCTCTAATGCCAAATCAGTCTGTCTTATATTGTCCAGTTACACAGACCGTGGTAAAGTTGGTTTGACGTTCAATATTTGTTCGATTTTCGAAACCTATGAGAAAATCAATACTAAATTAAACTTCTTATAATAAATTATAAAAAAAAAATGGATCAGAAGAAAGATCAGACAGAAGAAATGTCTATTTATGTTTTGCCGTCCGTGCAAACATAAATAGAAGTAGTACATGAAACACAAAACATAAATAGTACAGGAGCGTGGAGGCAATCACAGCTTTTTTAAAGGGCTCAACATCTCAGTTGCTGCTACCTATTACCCAGCCCTCTTGTCCACCAATCCTGCATCACTACAGTTCGGTTACTTTTCTTTGAATTGCTCACTCGCACTCCAACCCTTGGAGTCTCCTCATCTGCACTGATCAGCGGATGGTCGCCAGCATAATTGGAGACAACAAAGGTTTTATCCTTGTTCAAATGAATCTCATTATTCAATGATTTCTGTGCATAGGGACCCAGAGAGGGTGAAAGAGTCCTTAAATAAATAAAAAGTGACATTAAATAATTTTAAATTAAACAAAATAGACAAAGCCTTAAATGTGCAGAATAGTGTGAAAACAAATTAGTAGTGGGCTAACGACTGCTCCAATTTCAATAAGTACATTAATGTATTCACATTATAGAGTTCAAATTCAATGACCACTGTTTGGGCTGTAAGTGCAACATTTATCACAAATGTAAGTAAATACAGTTAATTTGCACAATAACATGGACACAATTATTATCGAACTGGATGGATATTTTTTCATTTGACACATCCAACATGTATTGGCCTTCAACCCTTAACGTTAGGTTATTATCATAACCCTGGTTCTCTGACATAGGAATATTAATCATTACAAAATGGGTTTTTCCCCTTTAAGAAACCCAAACCTGAAAATTCGTCAGAGGAGGGCGACGTGGTGCTCACTACTCATCCTGACAGCATCGTCCTTTTCCTTCGAGAACTGTGACCAAGGACGCTGCGACCTTGAAGTTAATGGTTAATATTCCTATTTCAGGGAACCAGGGTTATGATAACCTTCCAAGTAGGGAATATTAACCATTACAAAATGGGTCAGTACATCCAAGCTGTTGCAAGGACATGGAGCATAGATAACACAACTTAAGAGGACAAGCCGAACTGTCTTGTGCCTGAATCAATTACCAGTATATGAATATGCTTAACTGTCGCAAGACATGGTATACAACATTGAGTTACAAGCTACACAAAGCTGCTTGTGCTACAACAATATTCCTGTAACTGAAAACTCACCTCTAATTTCTTACAGTGAGGATGGGCTGGGAAGCCGCCTTCAATACTTGTGTGCAAAATCCAGGATTCTGCAGGTCCACAACGTTCAGCCGATAGAACCTGGCAAACGTATGGGAAGAAGCCCAAACCGCATAGCTCCTGAATAGATGCACCCTGGAACAAAGCCCATGAAGTTGCCTGACCCTTGAGTGGAGGCAGATTGGCCAGTTCATAAACAGTCTGCATTGCACCTGTTACCTATTTGGATAGATGCTGTTTAGACAGAGCCTGTCCCCGAGACTTAGCTCTGTAAAAGACAAATAATTGTTCTGATTGCCTCCAGCTATTAGTTCTGTCCACATAGTATGCTAATGCCCACACTGGGGCAAGGCGTATGGAGCTGGCATTCCCTGTCAGATTGGTAAGCAGGGGGGTGGACAGCCTCCAATTCTACCGACTGGTAAATATTGAAAGCTGAGATAAGTACGAAGTGTGACCTTCGTTCTGGCCTCTGAAAAAATTAGACAAGTTTTCGAGATTGAAAATGCTTGCAATTCACTCACCTGCTTAGCAAGCAAGAAAGCTTTCTGGAAAGACAAAAAATTGAGCTCTGCAGAATGAATGGGCTCAAATGAAGATTTTGTTCGTGCAATAAGCACCACATGTAACCTCCAGCGAGGGACTATATCCTTCACTAGTGGCCTAGGCCGCCGGGTGTCTTTCAAATATGTACCGCCAGGAAGTGAACTCCTGGGGAGACTGATCTTTATATGGCACACTGAGATGTCTGCCAAAAAGACCTTTAGAGTAGAGGGAGATTTCCCCTCATCAAAAGGTCCTGTAAAAATTGCAGTATAACTGTGTGACAAAGTGGTTAACAGTGTGCGGGTGCAGGAATGCAGCAGTGATCAATAAACAGACAATGATAACAATGTGTAACAAAAAAAAAAGATGTTTTGTTCCTGGGTAGTAAGTGTTATTTCCTAATTGCTTATGCCTCAAAAGTATAGAAAATGGCTATTATTCCCCACAAACTTTGCTTTTGTGACCAGGACAGTGATATTTAAAAATATCACTATTTCCAATGGGAAAATGGGCAAATGTGTGTCTTTTCGTTCACATAAAGTCAGAAAAAAACAACATATGAATCCAAATTAACATGTATTTATATTAAAGTAATACAAAGATGACTACAAAAGATTTTGAAGTGAGTAGTTTTTCGAGATTTACAATTATACTGTACATACTTTTATCATTTTATCATATAATTAAATATTTATTACTTTAGTATAAATACATGTTAATTTGGATTCATATGTTGTTTTTTTCTGACTTTATGTGAACGAAAAGACACACATTTGCCCATTTTCCCATTGGAAATAGTGATATTTTTAAATATCACTGTCCTGGTCACAAAAGCAAAGTTTGTGGGGAATAATAGCCATTTTCTATACTTTTGAGGCATAAGCAATTAGGAAATAACACTTACTACCCAGGAACAAAAATTGTGTTACATAGTGTAATCCAGGTGCAATGATGTTTTATTTTTATACTCCAAAGTCTGATGACAAAAGGCAGTAAATAATAATAACGACAACAGGCAATACAGCGGCGTGTATTGCTCTGTTTAATCCACGGGTTGGTCCCAAAATAATAGCAGTCCTGCTCGTTAACACCCACACATAACAGAAACACAAGTCCACAGTGAGTGATTTAGTACTTTTGGTGCAAGTACAGTTTATCATGAACAATGGTACAGTGTTGTCCGGATAAGTGCTGACCATTGGCAACAGCTCCAGATCATGTTCATTCGTCTAATAACAACAAACAGAGTGGTTCCTTAGATACCATAGAAACAAACAAAACACTCACGCTTACAATACACATTTCTCATTCCAGTTCAGCTTTAACTATACAAAGGAACATATCACTTTCCTACGTCCCATTTTGTACTGTCAGTCATGACCCCTTGGTTAACTAATGCAACCACTCCTCCAATCCGCGGCTGCCACACCATTTCCCTTCTGGGTCGATGATTTAGTGTACCATAGCTTCGCCCCCTTTCCAGATCACCGAATTCCGTCTAATCCTGGGAATTAATAGTCTGGCCATCCAGTCCAGGGCACTCTGTTCCCTTTACACAGTGCCCTCATAGGTCGAGAGGGAGAGTTATCATCAAGAATCATTCTGTCTTTCTCACAAACTACCATAGAGCATGTCGTGGGTTCAAACCCATGAGTTAGACACCACGTCTGGAACACACCCCACTTGTAACAATACTGGGAACAAGTAGAGGCTGCCCTGGCATTTTGTAATTGTTGATCGCCCTATTTGATAACCCCAGACGGCCAAATGGAGCCTTTCAGGGGCCAGACCCAGAGCTGTAGGCTCGATGGGTTGAGGTGCTACAGGGTACCCTGTGCCTGACTGAGCAGGTCGTGGCACATCAGCAGCTCCCACAGCTGACTGCTCAGGAGCTGTACCAGAGGGGAGAACCAAACTCTCCTGGGCCAGTATGGGTCTATTAAGAGCACCCTGACCCGATCCTGTCTGACCTTTTCCAAACACAGCGGTAGCAGCGCCAGCTGCGGAAACGCATAGAGTAGATGTGCTGGCCACAGGTGTGCTAGTGCGTCTATCCCTAGAGGGCCTCCTTCTCCTTTTATGGAGAACCACCGGAGGCAGTGTGTTGACCCCTGAGAGGCAAAGCCGTCTGCTTATTCGGGCATGTTGCATCATTGGGTAGCAAGGACAGATTGGTAGGCTGAACAAGCACAGTAATGGGGTCCTCTACTGGCGGAAAGTTGGTAAGGCCCAGCTTGTCTGCTTCAAACACTCTTTACAGTGAGTCTACAGAACGGGAGACCGCTGCAGCTGTAGCTGGGTGAGACAAGTAGACTGTAGCTCGAACAGAAAATCTGGGTGAACCAGAGGGGCAGCAGGAGTGGGGGAGCACTGCTCTTCATAAATTGAGCGCCTCTTGTTTGTTTCAGGCCAAGAAAATACATGGGTGGATTTACTTATAAACTCTCTGATGTTAATCAATTTAGGCTGAAAAGGGAAATGACAATACTGATTAATAAATTATATAAATATATAAATTATATGCAGATTGGTTTTAACATTGGCATGGTATTTTTCATAAGGATTTTATGTGTTATGTAGTATATGTAACATGACGTGCTCTCCATGTTTTTATTTTTTGTATAATCTAAATTCATGGTGTTTATAATCTAAATATATGTTTTTTAAAATGTGTTCAAACTGGACATTTAATAAAATATCAGTATACATTTAATTAATGAAACAATAACAATCCAAAATACAGTAAGTGTTCAGCCCAGCACTAGTGAATGCAGAACCCAGGCATTTCTTATGAGTGTTTACTTGATGCAGGCTGTGGTCAAAGCAGCAGGGCTTCTTTTGTATAGTATCTGATCAAAATATTAAATGCCAAGTTTGAAAAAGTAGCAACCGTTAAAAACATGCCTAAAAAGAATCAAATTAAAGAATAGACCTGTATTAAATTAAACAAGAACAAGAGACCATTGAGCCGTATCTTCCCCTGCCGCCATTTGGTAAGCACAAAGTATTGTAGTAACTTTATATGACGTAGCCTACTGTACAAAGTAAAGTAAATCTGTATGTGTATTTTGAGTGTGCATAACTAGACATTACTAACTCCCAAATCAGTGAGACATGTCTTAATTTACTCCATGGCATAACTTTGTTCATGTGGTGAAATAGCATTATTTTGCTAGTTTGTATGTAGGAGCTGTACTGTATGACATATGATGTAGCCTACTGTACAATGTACAGTGAATAATGCGTATTTTGAGTGTTTGTAACTTGAGAATAATAACTCGCAAATGATTGAGACGTGACTTACATTCCACATTAAAACCAATACTTTCATGAGATGAAATGACATTCCTTTGCGAGTTTATATATAGGAGCTATGAACTATTGTTTGACGTAGAATGCAGTGAATGCACGAATATTCAATATCCTTGCAAATATCCAATATAAATCTAACTTTACCAGGGTAAAGGACACCAGTGAAGTTAGTTTGATATTAGATATTTGCATGCAACTGAAAGGTTGAGTTTGAAATAACATCCGTAATGTTCTCGCCTTGTTATTTAGAAAATACAGTTTTAAAGGAAAAAATAACGCAATTAGAAATGGATAGTTTTATTCATATTATGAGACTTCTGTATACACAATATTTAAACAGCAAAATCAAATACCAACCCACGCATGCTTATTGAACGTTTATAATATTCTCATAAATCGAACTACCGCTTTTTAGAAAACAGGTTTTGCAGACCCGATCTTGTCTGTGGAATAAAGACGGAGACTGCTTTTTGACAACAAAAAAATCCTGCTTAAATGTTTTTATTTTTTAACATATAAGTCAGTGGATTTGATTTTGCAAGGCTTGCTGCCGTGGCATTTGGAATTGCTCGGAAATTTTATGCACAGAGGCACTTCTTTGCTTGGCAAAAATGAAGCCTTGCATAGCCCCAGAAGCAGCTGCTGCTGCTGTAGAAGAGAAAGTTTATTTTCTTTGGGTTCTTCGTCAAAATTAGGAATGAACTATCGGGCAATTGAAATTCATTCCGACTGTAAAGGTGCCCCAGAGATCCTCCAGCAGACTGTAGACCAATAAGCTGTCTCTTCTTTTGTGTTTGCATTCTTTGCTCGTTTGATATTTTATATTTCACAATAACGCTTTACTCAAAGACCGAAGAAGCTGTCTCTTTTGTGTTTTGTTCTTTGCTTGTTTGATATTTTCCATTTCGCAATTTGATCAAAATAATTTGCTCAAAGACAGACCTTTCATTTCGTTCTTTGATAATTTGACAGTGTTCAAATCGCAAAATGTTTTTCTTTTTTTTTTTGTCGGACATTGACCGAATCCTGACTATGAGTGTAACATATATATTGTTTTGATTTAGTTGTTTCTAAGGCATTTATTTACCAGGCAAATGGTTGTCATCCCAATATACACCAGGTAACATCAACCTGAAGAAAAATGGGGAACAAAATAATCCATTAGATGTGTAGGAATTAACAAATTATGAAAAATAAATCACTTAGCAACTCAGAATCCTTAGGAATATTAAATATATTTCATAATATGTAAAACTGAGTGACCAATTACCAGCAAAAAAATCCCAAAAGTAGTAAGTATACATGCTGATTTGGACGAAGAACAATTAAATGAACTAGAAGAAAGCACTTTTTTTTTTTTTTTAATTGCTGGCTTTACACTCAACTTTCTCACTTAAAATAATGTATTTTTAGCGGTTTGTAAACGCTACAGAAAAAAACAAAAAGGTAGAAAATATATTTTAAAAATATATGTTGCAATATCTTTGGGAAGAGCTAAAAAAAAATAGTTTCCAAGTACTGTACATCACTTGATTTGTAGTTTCAGGAGAATGACAAAACTGCAAAAATCAAGACTGCTAGAGTAGGCCTAAGTGTTGTGTTTTACAATCAGAAATGTTTGGATTTCACAATCTAGGCTGTTGAATACATTTTTAGTGGTGGGCATTAAATATTTATTCTGATATTTCTGTTTTGTTTTGTTTTTTGTTTGTTCCTTGTGTTAAGAACCTGTGTTTTGAAGCCTTTGTTCACTTGCAATGCAAAAAAGTGATTTTTTTTTTTTTTTTTTTTTTTTGTGTGTGTGTGTGTGTATTTAAAGGCTTGTGGATTGTTTCCCTTTCATGCTATTTCTGGATCAGGAGTACCTTTTAACTTTTTTTTTTTACTGAGTGATGACATATCTAGTTTGATACACTTTGATGTATGTTGTTGTCCTGCTTTTCAGACAACCCATCAAACTTCCATGCTTATCTGATGTTTTTTGGTGGGGGTTCCTCAATTGTCTTCACATCTTTGTGCAGATTCTGTTAATAACTATTTTTATAACAGTAGCCTTTGAATCTGTCTTTTTATTATTATTTTCAAGTAGAACACAATAACAACATCTGTAGTATCAACTAACAGTAACAAGAACAACTAACAGTAGATATCTTTATTCATCACTTGTGTTTTTGTACTGTTCAAAGACTTAAATTTAACAAGAATTCAACTAGACAAAAAATAAAGGCACTTTAATTTTTTTTTAAATTACAATGACCATTGTACATGGATCATTGCATTCAGGAGGCAATAAAAGTTTTGCACTCTGGATAGGATAAAGACTGCTAGCAGAGAAAAGCTTGACCCTCATTTTGCAGAAATGATTGTTCATATGTATGGCAGCTTTTCTTGCTAGCAAGTTTCTATCAGGTGAATGTATCGTGAACTGACTTCATACATCCTTCATATTAACTTTTATGTACATTAAGATGTTATTTATATAAACATTATACACCTTTACAGGAATACAACATCTGAATCTATTTAGCTTAGAACAAAGAAGGCTTAGGAGTCATTAAAGTTAACCCTTAGTCACTGTATGAAGAGCAGCACAGAGACAAAGACCAGAGGACACAGATGGAAATTGACTTAGGACAGTAGAGCCACTTTTTTACACAGAGTGGTGAGATACCAAGCCATGTTGTTGCTGCTAAGTCATTGTGATCTTTTATGAGCCAATTATGGCAAGACAATTCAACCTATAGCTGGCTGCGGGCAAATCACTGAGTGGTGTCCAGCCGGTCTTAAAGGCGCCTGGCTTACTCCAGCCAATGTGTGGTGAACTCCAGCCCGGTGCTGTATCTGTAGTTAAACTGCTGCATTTGCTTGACCCAGCACGCTCCTTGCCCCTCTGTTTCTCGGAACGTCAGCAGCCCCTCAGGGACCTGCTGAAGTAAGCCACCATTTGCTCTCCATCTGGCCCCTGCTGCGACAGGACAGCTCCAATCCCCTCGTTGCTGGCGTCGGTGTCTGGTAGGAACAGGAGGTCCAGATATGGAGGCAGCAGTACCAGTGTCCACTCAAACGGCTAGTCTTTGTGCAGCAACCGGTGGAGAGGAACAGCAATGGAGGCGAATTGTGCAACAAAGCAGCGGTACTAGGCGGCAAGACCCAGGAACCCTGTTAGCTGGCCTTGATCGTTGGGGACAGGTCAGACCCAGAGTACACTGATGTTAGCCGGCTCGGTGCTGATGCCTTCGCCTCCAACCCTGTACCCCAGGAATGTGACTTCTTGCTGCATAAAAAGGCACTTTTCTGGGTGGAGTCCAGCCTCTTCAATTGTTGGCCCATGTACCAGCAAGTCATCTAGGTACATGAAGGTGGCAGGAACATTACACAGTCCAGACAGCATGACTGAATTTCCAGAGCCGTTGGCCAGTGGAAAACTTGCTGGTGCCTGCTTTTTAAGTCCAGCAAGCTAAACCACGATGAGCCAGCAACTAGGTCCAGGGTTTTGTTGATCTGAGGCAGAGGGTAACAGTCTTTATGGTTGAACTCCTTCAGCCATCAGTAGTCCACACAAAACTACCACTTTCCATCCTTTTTTAGGACATAACCACAGGCGCTGTCCATGGGCTGTCTGGAAACCAGACCCAGGATACAGGCATCCTGGACTGCTATTACCCACACCTCATGGCTCACGACCAGGCCTCCAATACATTGTATCCTTTTATTTTACAAACATTTACTAGATGTATTTACTGCACAACAATATTTTATTAATTCCAAAAGTATCCTCTTAGTTGTAATTCTTTCATCAAATAATACATCCAGTATACTATCACATAAACTAAGTGTTTGTGGGGGGGAATACATTTCAAAAAAGGCCACAAACTTTAAAGAATGCTCAATTTGCTGTATCTCTTTTTAAATGCTTTTTGTTATTTCCCCCCAGTTTCAGTAATCCATTGCAAATACAATCTGTTATAACTCTGACACCAGGATAGCTTAACCAATAGCAGCTCAAAACACTCAGGCATCATATTTTCTGCTGTTCGTGCAGGTGCACAGGAAACAATACTAGAACACATGAAATTCTGGCTGGAAGTAATTGCTTGCTTTTGTTTTAGGGCATTGAAAAATTTTAGGTTCTAAACTCGGGCATGTAAGAATTTTTTTACATGCCCAACTGAGATTTGTACATGTCCTGGGTATGTCGGGCAATATAATGTTCGATATTGTTAGGGTTAAGTAGGCAGTTTAATGTTAAACCCCAATTTCTGTACTTTAATAACTTTGACCATGCTCAATGGATCCAAATAGTGAAAAATAAATACAAATCTGTGTTTGTTTTTTTTGGTTTTTTTGGCCCAGACTAGTGCCTTTTTCTGGTTTGTTGAAAAAATATGAATCTGTTCCTCAGTTATAGGGATTAAAAATGTTGGTTCTGAGCATGCTCAGTACAGCTCTTGCAGTTAGATGTTTGATCTCGAAAAAGGAATTAGCCTCATGACAAAATGTCCTTTTTCACGAGGGTCTAATCTTTCGTCAGAAAAAAAATCTTTGTTCATGAGTGTCACAAAGACAGCTGCAGTGGGTGACGTCAGACCAGAAACAGGAACCAACACAAAATAAACTCAGCATTTAATAAATGAACAGACAGAAAATAAAAGGTTTGAAAGACAAACAAAACACAGGACATGGCACTCATAACCAAAACAAAAAGACAAACAAAACGGACTACACAGACAAACACGGTGAGCTGTCTCCAATCACGTTCTCCACTCACCGAACACACAATCCCGAGTGAGTGAAAACATACTGCTTTTATGCAGCTGTACTGAGACTCGATTGCTAATCAATCGTTCAATTGGAGTCTCAGTACAACTGCACGTGAATTAATAAAAGTGCAATTCCCTGTGCTCACATTTTACATTTTACCTGCACGTGAAGTGCTGTGCAATCCTTGTGCCTAAATACAAATATAAATTTTAAACACTTGTGCGCATACTCCATATTACCAATAACTATACACCAACATCAACCAACAACACGCAACATACAACATCGAAATACACACAGGGTCGGGGCAACATTGACACAATGAGGCAATGTTTTTTAGTTAAAAACTGAAATGAAATGAAACTGCCTGAATCATATATCTTTAGTAAACCATAACATTGTCTTTTCATTTTGTGAGTGGGAAATGTGTTTATTTTATCTTTTTAAATCTTTTTTCATCACACATAAAAGGAATTCTCACAAAAAAGCAGCTGTTCTGGCGAAAATAGACGTACTGTGAAAAAGGAATTTAGAATTTAATTTATTTTGTCGTGAGGGGGATCTTCTTTCTTGAGGTTCTTTCCTTCTCATGAAAAAAAAGAATGTGGACAGCCACCGCGGAGTGCTCTGCGAGAGGTTTGCCCAAGACAGACAGCATTTCCCAGGGCAGCGGTGTGAATTACCTCCCTGATGTCTACCTTCTGATATCTCACTCTGTTTGAGTTAGAAAGACATGAGACACCTCATTTTGTTGCTCTGCTGTCCCTCTGCTTGAACTGGTTTATTAGTTTTTTACCAGTGAAACTCCAAAAAAACAAACATTAACTGCCAGCAGGTCCTTGACTAATAATAAAAGCATTATAGTGTAGCGGCGGAGCGGCCACGCAGGAGACCATGGACAGTAAATTATACTGATTTACTTGGAGATGGAAAGGGGGTGGGACACCCATTATTTTTCTGTTGAATGTGTGTGGTTGTGCTTGTGTATTACTGCTTGCTTTGTATCTCTCACTACACTGGCTCATTCTCCCTACCTGCCTGTCAGTTCTGTGTATGAGGTGATTACATCACTGTGGTGTAGTGGTTAGCACGTTTGCCTAACACACCAAAGATCAATGGATCGAATTTTTTTTTTTTTTTTGGATTAATTATACTTTTATACCAACATAATTTCTTAGTTTTTGTTCATGAGCGATAGCATCCAAAATGCTAACAGTGTATTACATTTTATATATTAAATATTTTAATGGTTGTATGTTGTTCGTCTTAGCTGAGGATGGCTGTCTGTAGTTACTTTTATTGCCTTGCCCCTTCCACTGCTTGTAAGGAGGTGGGAGGGAATGCATTTCCCTACTTTTGCCGTTTTAATATCAACCCTAACTGGTGCATTAACAAAAAAAATTTCAAAGAATATAATATATATATATATATATATATATATATATATATATATATATATATATATATATATATATATATATATAGATATAGATATAGATATAGATAGATATATAGATAGATAGATAGATAGATAGATAGATAGATAGATATAGATATATAGATATTTATAGTAAATATGGACTGGAGAGGAGGGCAATAGTGGAAAATTATTGACCCGAAGGAAGACTACTATTACCGACAGGGATCTATAATGCCCGAAGCCACAGGCCTGGAGGTAAAAAAATAGTCTTCCCGAGGGGTATTTAATTTTCCACTAGGTATAAAAGGGGATCTAAATCTTTGTTTGGAGAGAAGCGTTTGAAAGGTGAAGTTCAGTGAAGCCTAGTGCCCATCATGAACAAAGCAAGCAAGCAAGCATTAAGCAAGTAAGACATTATGATATTATTGTTTGGGTATTTGAATTGTCTTTTCAGTTACTGTGTTTTGTTTAAACCTGTTATTAAGGTCTTTCTACCTTGTTTATTTGTTCCTATGTTTTTTTGTAAATAAATATGCGCCTCCTGCTGGTAACCAGCCTTGCCAGCAATGCTACCCTTTTACACCGCGCATCAAAGTAAGGCCCAGTGTGTGTAAAATGTTTTACCAGAGACGAACCACTTAATAGTAATGTTTCCCTCATTTCTTAGCCGGACTGATCATGTTGCTTGAAAATGTTTCCAAAGAGAATTAAAGAAACCTATTTTGTTGTGCGTACTGGAGACAGTAGACTATTATAATTAGTGACCTGACATGAAGAGGCAGACCACATTGACCGGGAGTTCAAATTACTGTAGCATGACTAGTATAAGGTTTAATTACATGATTTTTGCAGTGCCCTTTATAGAAGATCTCAGGCTACAAAATAACAGCATGCTTCACCTTAGCATTTAGCCAGCTGATCTCAGGAAAATGTAATACACAGAGTAGTTATATGAAACCATGGCAGAGAAAACAAATGGGAAACTTAGGGTTAGGTTCAAGAGGTATTAAAGTTGTTCTTGTTGAGCTTAATATCCTACATAATTTCAAATAATTTCAACTTCATTTGTGTAAAAGGTGTAGTTGCACATAAACTTTTCGTGAAAACAATAATAGTTAAACAGTTAACGGAGGAAATATGCTACTTCGTAAGTCACACGTGAAACAGTTATCGGTACAATGTGTGTGTGTGTGTGTGTGTGTGTGTGTGTGTGTGTGTGTGTGTGTGTGTGTGTGTGTGTGTGTGTAAAAATAAAAAATCTTATTTGCTTAAAAAGCATTTCCTTCAGAATGTCGAGCACTTTGCCTGGTTTACAAACCACGGTGAATTGGCTTGCAATAGAGATAGAAGTATTTATTTAAATAATACCAATAGGCATTTTTAGAGCTTTCACTTGTAAGTTATTAAACATTTTTGTATTCAAGGATTCAGTTATGTTTGACTTGCTGCAAAATGTCATGAAGCATTTAATTTATCCAGGCATGTGTGTCCTGGTTTACATTCACATTCCCCTTAACTGGGTAGCATACACTTTCTCTATGCTAGAGGCCAGGATAATATACTTTTAAGAAATGTATATTGACAAAATCATTTATATTTAGTTACAGTGATTACTCTTTGTTTTGGCATAAAATATGTTGGCCTGCTGTGCACTTGGCAGAAACCTCAGTAAACAACACTTTTCCTTTTGGAACTAGTTGCCAAATGCCCAACAGCTAGTGGGTGTACTCTGGCTTCAATGTCCTGATGCTAGTTTGTCCCCCTTGTCAAGTAACGCTAATGCAGTGTCATACTCATGCCAGTTCCAGCTCGAATTTAAAGAGCAATCTTGCTCCCTTACTTATCAAGAGATTTAAGTTGACACAGATGCTTAAGCAGCATGGGCCTAAAGTCTAATTGAATTTTGATTGCCTTCATAATATTGGGATAAGTAATAGATGAAACATTGCTGAAACTCATACCTCGGGTGAGTTTGGTTGACATGCATTAGCCTCCTGGGCTTTGCCATCTTTAGAAAGCCTCAAATCAAACTTTGTTATACATTTTCTCAACTGTTGAATCTGTTGTCTATATTAAGATACCTAGGATAGTTATGTGAATACCAGTAATACCAATAATAACCAATAATGGTCCAATAATACATTGTTTTTTACCTGCTGCAACCAACCAAAAAGTGATTAGGAGGACTGAAGAAAAACAGACGACCCACGTTTCCTCTGTAAAGCCAGCTGCCAAAACTACTGAACCTTTTTGGCAAGGGTCCAGTTTGGAAAATCTCTGCCTACATGCAAGTGGCTCCTGGACTATTATGGGGCACTGAAGCATGATGAGGTGAACTAAGTCAAGTCAACTTTCCCCCCCAACCCACAGGAACACAAAAGATAACACAGTGCTTCCTGTGAGTCCCCTATAAAGACAGGCAACTTGGCACGACCAGGAAGAAGAAAGATTCTGATCTTGTGAAATAGTACCGTTACTGGAGGAGCCAATGGGGACCCAATGTTAAAATTATTTTATTCCTCTGGAGCTTCAAAATAGGCCCCACAATGTTTCAAAAAAGTTATGTATACTGAAAGGTATCTTAATGCAAGAAAAAAAAAAAAATTAAAAAGTCAGTAACCATTCATAACAGCAGTCTTTGTAAATTTGTATGTTGCTGAATATATTTTAGTGCAGAACATCGAATATGCAACATGTATCTACAAAATCTCTCTCTCTAGGGGGCTTAAGCCATTGCTTTATATTTGTGCAGTGATTCCACCTGTGCAAGTCATTCAGGCATACAAAACACCTTCCCTATTTCGTAGCCTGTGAATTACCCATCTGAAGGCAACTAACCTTTCTGCTCCTACCACATTAACTTTCTATAGATCATCCCATTTAAACAGTGGAGTTATAATCCAAGTCCAAGTGCTATATAATTATTGTGCTCATTCCAGCTACTATTCCACAATTCCAGTGTCCATTGCAAAAACAGAATTAATTGCACACATGTAAAGAATCATTAACTGCAGTCATGGTGGCCTTACTTATCTATGTCTACCTATAAGTGACTTTGAGCCTATCTATCATATGTCTGTTTTCCACAAAAAACATCTGTAAAAAGATGCTGTATGAGACACAGTTAATACTACAAATACAACCCTCTGACTGATTATTCAGAAACTGCTTCGCAAACCCTATAATGTAATAAGCCTGTGGTAATTATTAGATTATAATCTAATGAGATTTTTGTGAAACGTCACCTACAGAGGTGAACAGAAAGAACATATTATGGCGTCGGAGGTGCAGGAATCAATTCAACCTCCTATTAGGTTAAACCTTTTTATTAGAACCTCCTATTAGATTAAATGATCCAGCCCCACATAGTATAAAACGCTGCAGTGGAAATAGGTTGTTTTTGTCTGTTTTTTGAGCTGGAAACCCCAAAGACTATGACTGAGCGCAGAAAGAGCCTTTTTGTAAACGGTATTGAGCCTGTTTGCAAGTTGAACACTAAAAAAACCTGTGCAGCTCTAATCAACATCTGTGCCAAGTTTCCAAACAAAACAATCTTCTACCTTGACCGAGGGATAATAACTGGCAAGGCTAGAACAACTTGCGACAATTCATTTTAGTTTTGCTCTGAAAATGAAACTTAAAATAACTTATGTGACATGCCTCATGTAATCAGTCACATCTAAGTGTTCTTGGAGCTAAATTTTAACACTGGCTTAAAGGGTTATCATTCCAAAGCTAAACAGTCATGTCTATTCATATCAGCGAAAAGAGGTAAAACATGGTTTCTGTGACTAAGCATATAATAGAACCGAAAAGTGGCTGATAACATACATGAACCGGGAGTACTTCTGGGAGTTTTATATTTCACAGGAAAATTGGTATATTTTCATAGAAATAGACATGGTGTACCAGGAATTAAAAGGTGTTTAGAAAATGTTACTCAGAAAGATTTCACTTTACAAGTGTACAGTATTTGAACATTAGTCTTGATTAATTGGGTGTACTGTAATTCTTAAAGATGCCTGATTAAGACTCAACAAAACAAATTATATTTATATGCTCAGACGTCATGCTTCTAACACATGCAGTTAGATAGAACAGCTGCTGTGTTTAAACTCTGGGATGGAGATTTTTAACATACATGGCTTTATGGCTGTACTTAAGAATGACAAATTTACCAACGTGCATAAGGTTTCATTTCCGATTGTGGAGTGATCAATTGATAGAGAGGCAACATGCTGACTGAGAGAAAATGCAGTTTGTCACTTTTGCCACTTGCCATTGGAAAGAAAAGCTTTCGATTTATTGCACAGAGCAATTTACTGAAGCTGAATCTGAGAGGGCAATCATGGTTGGAAAAAGCTTTGAACTACTAAATGATTCAGCAGGACTTGAAAATCCGATGATATTAAACTAACCTATGTCTACTTTGAAAATGTTATTTACAGTAATTAGGTGACAGAGCTGGGTTGCGCCAGCTGTGCGGAAGTTCTTACTTAGCTTAGTTAAAGCTTTATTAATGTTGATTTTACACATTATTAACTTTTCATGGATTGCACCAGCTATGATAGTTATAACGTAAGACTAGTTGTTGCTTAAAATGTATGCATACCTTTAGGGAGGTGTAAGCTGTTCGTAGAATTAAAATACAACATGACACGACAACTTGTGCTGCATGAACTTCTATTTGAAGATGATTTTGTTCATAGTTTTTGTCATTGGTGAATCCTGCGAGACCGCCTGCATCCTGATAATTATAGAACCTCCTATTAGATTCTAAAGTTTCTTATAGGATTTAATAAGATACAAATTTCTAATATGATTAATGTTATAATTCCTTTAAGAATAATTTCAATTTCTGAAGAACTCCTATAAAAATTTCCTGTAGGATTTTTTCACCAGGGTTATATATTTTAATATGTAATTAAATATTTTTATTTATTATCCATACAAGTTAGACAGTATTTGAGACAGTTTAGGTTCTTATGAATGGAAAATGTCTCAGAGACATTAATTCATATTTTTAAAGTTAAACTGTATTGAAATAAATATTTATTAAATAAAACCTCCCTATATATATATATATATATATATATATATATATATATATATATATATATATATATATATATATATGACTACTGTATGGACGATTCCCAGTAGACAAAATATTCTTGAATTTTTGTCTTCTGTAATCAGGCTGTCTTGTCAGCTTGTCTTTCAAACGTGAACAGGAGTTTGACAGGGAGACAACACTAGGAAGTGCCGATCCTTCACGGCGAATTAAATAACAATAATAAAAATTTTTTATTAAATCATAACACACACACACACACACACACACACACACCATTATATATAATAATATATCAATATATATCTATATATATATAAATATATATATATATATATATATAGGAGGGGTTCTAATTGGCTACCGAGCAGCATTGACATCACAACTTAGTATCAACTGATCTTGGTGATAAACTAACAAAGTAATGTCTTAAGTATGTGTGATGCAGCTGAAATAAGAGAGTGAATAAGAGTGCAACTGAAATAAGAGAGAGAACTAGTTACAACTAACTACTTAGTAGAGACTTTACTTTCTAATTCAGGAATGAACCTACGCATACTGTAGCTGGGCTGTAGATGGATTTACACATTTGTATGCTTCTCTCTCTAGTTTCTGCCTTGGTATCTGGCAGGTGCCAATAAGGTTTAGTGTGTTTTCCCATTATTAAATATTTCCACCCAATCAGTGATGCACCTCAATTATACCCTGTGAAACAGCATGAAGGATCAATATCAGAGAGATGTGGGAACACGTTCAACAGCATCTCACACTCAATTACTGTCAACTGTGTGAGGGCAAAGCTGTTTTCCACAAAAGATAGCTCCCGCTTTCATCAGGTTTGTATTATCAAGGTTTGTCTAAATTTGTATTAGCTTTGTATTTATAGTACTTAACTCCTTCAGCACAGCAATGTGGATTTAGACCATTATTATTGCTGCTCATACCATTTCACTGGGTTTCATGGGTTAAATTTATAATGTGTAGTGCAATGCAGAACACATCCTATTTACACTAAAAAACGTTTAAACTACAGTGCTCCTTCGCTGTAACGCAGGTCTCGGGGGACACGCAATGCAAGCGTTATAACCGAAGAGCGTTATAAACAGGGGAGGGGGTGGGGTAAAAATTACTCCCTCTCTATAATGCACATATAGTGAAGCAAAAATGTAACTTTCTGTGAATTAACCATGCATACAGCACCATGTAGCAAACGCTATATTTTTTACAAAAAAAAAGGTAACATTCCCACTCGTAGATCATTTTAATTAAAGTTTTTAAACTATAAATAGTCTGGCAAAATGGTAGTCAGGAGTTCAGTTCGAAACGACAGACAAGCAAACCAAGTGCGAGAAGGAGAGCAGGCTGGGCGAGGGGAAGAGGGAAAGGGCTCGCTCCAGGTTCGGCTGCCGGAGCGGGGCTGAAGTGAAGCTGAAGCGACTCGTCTCCCAGAGAAAGCTGCAGCTTTCTAAAATTGGAACCAGTTGATAATCAGTATAACGGGAAATGATCTAGTCACTTTGCCATCAATAGAACCTGTTTAATTTAAGATCTGGTGAGATTTCAATTGAAATGGGGTTAAACTTCATTTCATTTGCCATTTTGTGGTTTTAACTAAAGAAATGGATTTTTGTCAGCTTTCCGCTTTGTAGTACCAAGCATGTCAGAGTCTGGGTGGGTAAACCTGCCGAGGCAGCACTTCCATTGACACGGTTCGCACAGGATAAAGTAACTGGATGTGTACCTAAATCAAATAGACGACAATCCCAAGTTTGGGATTATTTTGGTTAAAGAAATAAATGAAAAAGGCCAACCAGCTGAAGATGTCTATTTATAAAGCTTGTGAAAAAAACAATCAATCCCTTACCTGCACACCAGAAAATATTAAACAGTAGTTTAATGCATTTTGAATGAAATACAGAAGGACATTTAAAACGCTTTAAAATGAGTTAACCAGTTAAGCCTTATCAAATTGATCATGCATTATATTCAAATGAAAAAAAAAAGGTCTAGTAATCATTTTGATATCGTGGCCACCCTAATGCAGAGTAATCAAGTTATCCTATCTATTCAGAACTAATATTTTATGTTGCTACAATAAAGTATTTATTATAAAAGTGAAACCATTTAAAATGAATGAAGTTCCCTTTTGTTAGGTTAAACATTTAAACATATATCTCTTTGTATTTATCAGTTTTTTTTAAATAAACCTTTTACCTTGGTTTATATATTTTCTGTAGCTGCAGTTCCCTTTACCTTAAAGGAAATAGGTAAATAATTATATTTCCTTTTGGAATGTATATGTTAGTGAGAATACAATTCCTGGTGTGGGAACTCCCTGTATAAGGGGAGTAGCGCACAACCAAATTAGGCCACTGTTTTGTTTGTAGCTTTGTTTTAAATTGTTTTGTTTGTAATTTGCACACTTGATGCTATAACTGTAGCCCAGCTAAAGCCTGATGTCTGAATCCCTCTGTCCCACACTCTCTTGCAGCAGATTCTCACAACCTATCACATTACCCAATTCAAATAGGTGACCGCGACCAGTGACAATATCATTTTGTCCATATGGGAATTTACACAAGAGCACCATTTCCTGTACCAAAGACATTCAGTCAGTATCGTTGCTTCATCTAAAGTGATACATTCTCTACTTCATATCTTTCATGTTTTCTTAGGTGCATATCCATTGTCTATAAAGAACACGTTGCTACGCAGATATCCAATGTTGTTTTTCAGTGTTGCAATTGTTGTCCTTTGCTTTGTGTTTCACGCGAAGTTGGATAAATGCCTCAAGCCATAATTTTTCAATAATCGGCATTTGTCATGTTTCTGCACCATAAAGCAAGACTGATAGGATATCAGTATAATAAATGCTCAACTAGAAAGTCTGTGAGCTATAATGGTATTTTTGTTTTTTTTTTCAAATCCAATTTTTTCTCCTAACTCAGCTACTTTACCAGTTGTTGGGTAATACATTTCTGCAAGTGTTATCACATTTTTTTTTTTTAGTAATGTTCCTTCAATGTAATTCTTGCTAGACTTGTTACTATTACTATGATCAGGTTATTGTTATTTTACCAAAGACAATGTAGTTTATTTGGCACTGGAATGTGAAAAGTGATCATCTTTAGAGTTTTATAGCGATCTTCATGATTTGTGCATCTTAAGTGGTTCAGTCTTAGGGTGGTCAAATGTAATTTTTGATTTTATCATAAAAAACAATCAAATTGTCAATATATTTGTACAAAATGAATAACGCATTTTAAAAAAGAATGTTACTCTAAGTTAAACGATCGCTTTAAATTGGAGGATTGATGTTTTATGTGTACATGCCAGCCTCTTGAAAACCGCACATCTCACTATGGGCAGAAGGTGGTAAGGGAGTGGCACCAACACAGCTGATCTGTCACAACAAAACTATGCTGTTGCCACTGTGTTAGAGAGCAAAGAATTAAGTTAGAGAGCAAAGTTAAACTTCAACAAACCTGAATGCACCTCACTTAATCCAACTCACATATCTTCCAAATCCCACCTCGTAGAGTAATAATTCAAAGAGGTATGTCTTCTGGACACAAAGAAGTAACCAATTTTGTAGATTTTGAAAGCAAGATATTTTGTTGTTGTTTTTGAAATACTGACCCAAAAAATGTTAACAATTTGTAATGTTCCATCTGTCAGAATAACGTTAAAACAGGGATTCAGTACGATTAAAGGGTATTACGTTTATTTTAAAGCAGTCTGTATGTGTAGTATAATGAAGTCAATGTGGGTTTGTCGAAAATAAGTAAACTGTAGTCAGGGTGTCACAGATATAGAGCTGTGGCTAAGTCTGGAAATTCAGTGGCCACTTGTCTTAAAAAACAAAAAACAAAAAAAACATTATACAATAAAATCCACTTAGGTGGGTTTTTTTTTTCTGCCATATGTAATCTAGGTGCATTGTACAGTCCAAAGAGTTATATTTTGTGAGAGTTATATAATATTTAGATAAATTATTATGATTAACACGGCTGGTTTCATTGTCTTTTGCGATATGTAATGACTTTAGAGCTCTGTAAACATTAAACTACTCAAACATACTTAAATATTTTAAGACAGACGTGTAGTGGACAAAACGTTGTATTAAAAAAATACTTATTTTGCAATTGATGAAAACTGCTCCATTCACGATTCGCACACACTCTCTGGCTCTTAGGGTGTATCGTCATCACACAATGTTCCACCCACTCTATCAATATCTTCAGGGTCTGCAAGAGGTCGGGGTTGCTTTTAATTTAACAAAATCATTAAAATTGGCATGCCTCCTTCTCCATCTAACAGCCTCATCAACGATATGGCCTTCCTTGACCCCGAACAGCATAGCTCACAAGATGGATTTTTCAAGACAAGTCTTTAAACATCCTATTAGTTGAATTTCTCATGAACTTTCTTAATGTTTCTTTCAATATCTGTAGTTTAACACTGGTCTGTGCTCCCTGGAGCTAGCCTTACCTCATTGTCAAATTACAATTGTCATTAACCTTAGCTCCTCTAGTCAAAGGCTAACTACTTGCTGCAAATGTTAATGCCATGGACATATATGGTTAAGAATTCTTGAATTCCTTTGTTAAGGGTTACATTTTGTTGCGTTTGCGTTGTATTACAAGATTCATAGGATATCTGAACAGCTTCTGAATGTAGTATGTGAGCTATTTGCTGATAAAAAAAAGAAAAAAGTTTTGTTCTGTTTTGATAAACTTCTATTTAACTATTTCTGACATCACTAGTTAATGATCAGCTTTTACAGTATATTGGATTTTCTTAGTCTGTTCAGATACAATTTACAAAAATATTGAAGAAGGCAGTGAACAGGAAGGCCATGATATGCTGCATCTTCAGTTCAAACGTGTGTCAATAGTAACTTTGCCTCAGCGGCCATACAGGGCAAGAGACATGTATCTACAACTGATCTTATTGGAACTGATCAGAAGTTACACTCGCTGTCTTGTAGGGGTAGAACGACTAAAATCACCATAAAAATACACGTAAAAATCATCCAGAATATTACTAAATTGTGTATTTGATTGACTGGTGCTTTATTTGCGAATATATTGTTTTGTAACACTGCTGTTTGTGCACTGTTTTAAAATTGCTTGGATTTAAAAAAAAAAAAAAAAAAAAAAAAACCCAGGTATTTATTAATATATTATAAAATGTAATTTATATGTTTATGGATTGCAACCCCAGCTGCGCTTGTTTTCTTTTGAAACCACACAATTCACAATTAATCATGTAACCTGCGATAAGTTTCCTTTGTTTTCAATTAGATCAGTGCTACCCCTGTTTACTAAAGTTTGGAAGTACTTAATTCAACAACAACAACAAATATTGTACATTAAAGGTATTTAAGACAAGCAGAGGGTGCATTTGAAAATGTAATTTCAATATTGATGCATGCCTTTACCTTTATGTTCTTGCGTGTGATATTACTCAAACACAGGGAAGGTCACCTTTTTTCTACTGCAGGTTTCTAGGCTAACACCAAACCACACATTTTAAAGACTGTTTTACTGGCAGCTCTACTTTAAATTCCATACCGCAATTTAAAACAGGAAATTATTATTGATTAATCAAAGATTTTAGTAGAGCCTTTAGCCACAGCACTATATATTTATTCATACAAGGCAGGATAACAATCTGGCCTTACTGAGTTTTTGAGAACGAGTAATATATATATATATATATATATATATATATATATATATATATATATATATATATATATATATATTTTTTTTTTTTTTTTATTTTTTTTTTATTTTTTTTTAAATTTAACCAATAATAATAAATATATATTTGTGTAGGCCAGGCATTTTTATGTATGACTTCAGACAATACACCACAGACGTCATTTGAATTGTCCCCTTGAACAGGGAGAGAAAGACAGAACAAGTATGTTATTCAAGATGCAGTGCAAATGAAAGATTGATGCTTGTCAACAAATTCAGAGCATATTAGCAAAGTTGGAGTACCTTTCGAAAGCCACTAGTTTTAAATACTTTGTCATTAATTCTATTCTTCTGAGGTATATTTTGCGTCCCAAAGCTGGGAACTTCGTACAAGTTTAATGCTAACATTACTCACTCAGTGAATCATTATTTGCAAGCTGACTGGCTGACACTCGTGTCTGAATTAACGTTAAACGTTTTTTTTTTTTTTTTTTTTTTTAATGCTTCTAATAACAGACTGAGATGCATAGTAACCATATGGATGTGTTTGTCTCCTCTGCTTACGGAACCTGGCTCTTTACTATAAATGGCAGTGTTACCCTGGGATACCCTTGTTCGGTGACTTTTAAGTGATTTAAGATGGAATTTTGTGAGAAGTACAGACATTTTGCTGGTTGTGGATGATACGAACATTAACTGTTTTTATTGTAAATGATACAAACATGAACTGTTTTTATTGGAGAGGATTTGAACATGAATTGTTTTTATTGGAGATGATACGAACATGAACTGTTTTTAAAAAAAGTTTGTCTTGGTCTGCCAGATTATTGTTTTTGATTAAATATTATTAAAGCACACTATTATTTTCAGTGGGTTAATGGATGTAGAAATACTTATATACTTTGAATCATTTTCATTACATTTTGGATAGATTTTGGGGTCACGTGGTCAGATACCCACAAGTCCTTGCTATATAACTTTAAAGTGTACTGATAAAGGAAATATATTATTCACCTAGGGTATTTTAAAATGAGTACAAATCATGGGATTCTTAGTAATGGACCAGATATATAATGAAGTTGTAATGCATTCAAGGGTTTCATGGTGATTTTCAGTGTTTTACCCTGGCTTTAAAAATTCCATTAATACCTGTTTAGCCATTTGTGTATCTCAATCATAATTGAGAAACACGTTCATAGTAAAATTGATTTAATTTACTGGGGGGTTTTACTGTGAAACAACTAAATGGGCTTTTAAATCATAAGTCTTATTTTTTTTAAAAGCAGAGGTGACTCATCTTTATTAATGTAAATACAGTTACACATAACGATTGTAATAAAGTGTGTCCAGCATAAAATATGTTATTTTACATTACAGCTTTAATAAAGATTAGTCTCTTATTAACATGTTGCAATCTTGTTTGTACATTCTGCTTGTAAAGGAACATTTAAGGCTTGGCTGATTTTAAAAGTCCATTTTGTTGTTTCACAGAAAAATGTAATCAATTTTACTATTAACAAGTTTCTCAGTTGTAATTTGAAATACATGAATGGCTTAACAGGTATCAATTTAATTCTTAAAGGAGTGTAGAAATGGGGGTAAAACACAGGAAACAAAAAACCCTACATATAAATCACGAGTACAGTGTTTGTGTATTTTATTTGTGACATTATTGACACACTTCTACTGTTCAATCTCATTTTATATTTTATGGATTATTAGTAATACATTTATTTGAGATGTTGCTGCCTTGATTTCTAGAATATATTATAAATATAAATAAAACATGTGTCCCGGTTATGTTAAAAAAAACAATGGTCATTCTATGTAGAGCAGCTTCTCCAAAAAGCTAATTATAAATTATAACGAATTATTAAGAACAGAAAATGTAAAAATGTTTTAGTCAATGGAGCCCACAATTATGCATTTACTGAAACGATATCATCTAACGTAAACTCCCTCATACATTCACAGGAAAAACATAATAGGTTTTTAGTGATCTGTAAGTGCAACAAGGACATGGGAGATTGGTGTCATAGTTTGGTATGACCTTATACAGCAACAACCTCTTACTATCGAGACAAGAAAAGGAAAGATCTGCATTACTGATTCGTCTGCCCTTAATTTAACTGTTAAAATAGATGCCCCGTTAGCTGTTCAGTGACCTGCTGAACCTAATAAATATAAATTATAGTTTTATTAAGTCAGTAGAAGTACATACAAAGCTTTTTAGGCTGCCAGAGGACTCAGATGCATGTTCATATGCCTTTCCTTCTGGAAAGAGTTCAGCAGGTGGAACTGCAGCTCCATTTCCTCCTTCAAAAACGCATGCACGTTTGTCACTTCAGAGGTAGATTTTATACAACACACACAATTCTAAAAACTGAGAAAGTTAGATGAACATTTTAAATATACAGCAACTTGATAACTTGATGTAGAGTACAGTAGGAGCTCATCAGATGCCACTAGCACATACTCAGATAAAGAACTTTGGGTTATTGACCATAAAAAGGCAACTTAAAGAAGGTAACAAAGCTAATTAAGACTTTAAACAGGTAAGAATTACATATTCCAAACATGTAGAAGACAAAGTATCCCTTTCTCAGATGACCCCCCCATAAAATACTGGCCACAACAAACACACAGCAATGGCCAAAACTTTTGCATTACCCTATAGAATTAACAATTTTTGTTTCATAAGGTTGCATGAAACCTGTTGAATAAGTTTACATTAATATATTGAATTACATACCACTTTATAGTTTTCCATATACTTAACAAAAAAACTGACAACAATTATAAAATGTGACATTTCGAAATGTAACATAATACTGTACTGCTGTTATGGCTTCTAGTAGACTTCTGCAATATCATTTTGTAGCATCTTTGATTACATGATGTTGAATAAAATGTCTAAATTATGTTAATTTTTTATTATTTAATTTTTTTTTTTTTATTATGTCTCTATCCTAAAATTCTAGGTGATGCAAAACAATTGACCATAGCTGTGCATGGTTTCATGTTAGCCCCTGAGAATATGGTTTCTGATCACCCCTGCTTTTTTTGTTAGTAGGGTAAAAACAATTGATTTTTTTTTTATCAGTTTCTTCTGAAGTATTTGTGAAAAATGAAATTATTTAATAATTAATAAATGGAAAGTGTTAGATTCAAAGCAACATCGGATGTTTAATTTATTATATATTATTTTCCAATTTCTTTTAGGCTAGAGCATTACATTTGTAAAACAAATATTCTCGCATGGTTTCTTCTGAAAAAAATGCCTCATACCAAATCACTAAAACGTGCATGATGTAGCATATCTTAGTAACCCATAAATCTTGTTTACATAAAAAGCGTGTCTGTTCTTCTGTGTAAATATTTATTGTTTGATAGATCGTTCTCGTTTATGCAAGTTGCCTGGTTCCTGTGAGTAATGCTTTTTGATTTCTTTCCCCCTGTTGTTTCATCTTGAAGCATGAAGCATTTGCCTGCATGTCCCATGCTAATTGAGCCCAAATTGATACTTTAACATTGAGAAAGAGCTGCTCCAGCAATTGTTAGCCATAGGGGGGGGTGAGACTTGTTCCTTTATTGGAACAGGAAAGATCAAACAGCAAATATGACAGACGTATTAATCTATTGACTTCAATGACATGTCTAAAGAATAAGGTTGGGCTTGTCATTTCCCTTGTAGGTTTATAGCTTCTTTTTCCAGTTAGAGGTAATACATGTTTCAATCTGTAACGTTTTACTGTGGTAATTATTTAGATTCAAAGTTGTTTTTGCTGGGTTTGTTACTGTCTCTTCAATAGAAACCCATTCAGGAGAGAGTACAATAGTATACTGGAGTATTGTCAACCATGTGTATTTATACCAAGCTTGAATATTTACTAGTATGAACTAGTATGGTATCTAATAATATGATTACCATTGGTGTGAAATTTCTTGTTTGGGCCATCCATTACCAAACATAATAGCACTTATAAATTTAGTCAAAGGGAAGAGAAAATATACAGCATGTGCCCAAGCTAAGCCTTACCTTAAAAAGGATAGTAACACTATTAACGTTATGTCCTTACAAAAAAAAAAAAAAAAAAAAACATTTAAAGAAAAAAATACAGTGGATAGTCATAAGGAGTATTCTGTGTCTAGTCTACTGATCTAAAAAAAAACGTGCTACATTTAAATTTGCCTGTAGCTCCGAGGATTAACACATATAATTAACAAGGTGGATCCTTCTCTTATAGACCATTCAGCAGGTTACGTTAATGACAAGTAAAGAGAGAAAGCTGACATACAGAATCATGTTTACTTAACCCTTTTACTTCTGACCTCTGAGCTTATAAAAGCCTTCGTGGCTTCTCTCTAATGAGATTGTAAGCATCATGGGTGAACTTTCAATTACACGAAAATAAATTGCAATAACAAACTGATTCTGCATCTAGGTGCCTGAGCAACAAGAGAGAAACTTGAACAGGTAGTGCCAGGAGAATTTAGCAACAAAGTCACACAGAAATGAACTTGTCTTTTTATGTTGGAAGGTGCAAATCACCAAACACTGAGATGGAAGCTAAATAAATTGACGGATCCATAGCAGAATGCACTGAAGAATTCAAACACACCGTGTGCATGCATCCTCTTGTCTCTCCCATGCATTCATCCTTGTTGCAAATTAGCATAAGAGTATGAATAGTTCTGTTCTACTTTGATAGACTTGATGGGCAGTAATAATTCATCTGTTTTAAAGCAGCATGCCACAGAGGGCAAGATTATCAAACCTCCAGATTGTTATTGGACAATAGCATGCAGTAAAAAACAGGCATTTCATTTTTGTCTTAAGTTGTTTCTTACTACTGTCGTTTTCAATTGTATTTTGTATATTTTTTTTTCCTTTCTGATGTATAAAGCTTTGAAAATGTCATTGAATGTGTTAAGCAATAAGTTAATGCATTATAATTATACATTTTATAAATAATACAGTTATCTGCAGTTATCTAAGATCTCTAATATATATATTATATATATAATATATATATATATATATATATATATATATATATATATATATATATATATATATATATATAGTCTAATATATAATATAAAGATTACTGGATTTCTGAAACTAGCTGTCAGTTTTAAGCATTCCTGTACTGGGAACTTGTATGTCTTTGTAATCCACTGCCACCATGACCACTCATACCACTTCTAATGTCTCATAAACCATTTCAGCTTAAAAAGTTCAGCACCTTTCTATCAGCACCTGTCACTTTGTCCTGTGGCCTAAGATGGGCACTATATGGTGGTCATGTGACCTTTTATGTTTCCAGACCTAGGGCCCTATTCATAAAAGTACTTGCCAACTGCTATAATAAAACTAATTTCATTTAAAACTAACGAAAGTCATCCATATTGCTGTTCATAAAATGATCTGAGCAAACGGGCGGCTGTCACATAGCACTTTATGAATGGGTATACAGTCGTTCAAGAACAAAAATCAACCTCTTTTTGATGACATCATCAGCATTATTAATGTTCCCTGGGTGGCGTCGGTAGCTGTTGCAAAAAAAAAAACGGAATCCGCCGACAGTAGCCAACTACCGAAACCCAGTCTGCAGCAGCCAGTCTTGGGCAGTTTGCAAAACCTGATTCCGATGCCCCTGTCACGTCTGCCAAAAATTCAGGACATGTTACAATTTAGAAAAAAAAGAAGTGTTATTTAAATAAATGCTTAGTTGTTTAGTTTTGTTTGGCAATGCTGGTAAACACAATTCCTTACGCACACATACAATTTACATTCTTAACTGCAGGACCAAAAAAAATAAATAAATAAAATAAACAAAAAGCACTGTAGGAGGAATGTAATAATAATAATAATAATAATAATAATAATAATAATAATAATAATAATAATAATAATAATAATAATAATAATTTTTGAAGCATGTTAAACTTATTATTATTATTATTATTATTATTATTATTATTATTATTATTATTATTATTATTATTTATTGTTAATAAACCACACTTAAAGCAGGGACTCAATCAGGGGCGAGTTTATGTTTATGAATCAGTGAAAGTTTAACGCCGTATTGCACACTATACACAAAATTGATAGTTTTGTGGTTTTTTGCAATACCAAGCAAGCCCAAATTTCCCACGACTGCATCAGCAGCACTGGTATACTGTATATTGTAACGTTGCATGAAAATAAATAGGTTCACACAGGCAGTGTTCATCCAAACTGTTTATTGTAACACAGGTAAACGAAATAAAAAGAAAAGGACCGCTGTCAGCAGCGGATCACGGCAATAAAATATTAATAATAAAATTGTCTATTCTCATTCTCTCACTTACTCTCTGCTTCACAGCGCTGTTTCAAAATGATTTTGCCAGGGAATATGTTCTTGTGTGAGTATATATTTATATAAAACATTGTCCTTCATATAAAGCTACAGTGTTTTTTTTTTTTTTCTCTTAAGAACATAAGAACATAAGAAAGTTTACAAACGAGAGGAGGCCATTAGGCCCATCTTGCTCATTTGGTTGTTAGTAGCTTATTGATCCCAGAATCTCATCAAGCAGCTTCTTGAAGGATCCCTGGGTGTCAGGTTCAACAACATTACTGGGGAGTTGATTCCAGACCCTCACAATTCTCTGTGTAAAAAAGTGCCTTCTATTTTCTGTTCTGAATGCCCCTTTGTCTAATCTCCATTTGTGACCCCTGGTCCTTGTTTCTTTTTTCAGGCTGAAAAAGTCCCTTGAGTCCACACTGTCAATACCTTTTAGAATTTTGAATGCTTGAATTAGGTCGCCACGTAGTCTTCTTTGTTCAAGACTGAACAGATTCAATTCTTTTAGCCTGTCTGCATATGACATGCCTTTTAAGCCCGGAATAATTCTGGTCGCTCTTCTTTGCACTCTTTCTCGAGCAGCAATATCTTTTTTATAGCGAGGTGACCAGAACTGAACGCAATATTCAAGATGAGGTCTTACTAGTGCATTGTACAGTTTTAACATTACTTCCCTTGATTTAAATTCAACACTTTTCACAATGTATCCGAGCATCTTGTTAGCCTTTTTTATAGCTTCCCCACATTGTCTAGATGAAGACATTTCTGAGTCAACAAAAACTCCTAGGTCTTTTTCATAGATTCCTTCTCCAATTTCAGTATCTCCCATATGATATTTATAATGTATATTTTTATTTCCTGCGTGCAGTACCTTACACTTTTCTCTATTAAATGTCATTTGCCATGTGTCTGCCCAGTTCTCAATCTTGTCTAGATCATTTTGAATGACCATTGCTGCTGCAACAGTGTTTGCCACTCCTCCTATTTTTGTGTCATCTGAAAATTTAACAAGTTTGCTTACTATACCAGAATCTAAATCATTAATGTAGATTAGGAATAGCAGAGGACCTAATACTGATCCCTGTGGTACACCGCTGGTTACCACACTCCAGGTTTTTCCTCTAATCAGTACTTTCTGTTTTCTACATGTTAACCACTCCCTAATCTATGTACATGTGTTTCCTTGAATCCCAACTGCGTTCAGTTGGAGAATTAATCTTTTGTGCGGGACTTTGTCAAAAGCTTTCTGGAAATCTAAATAAACCATGTCATATGCTTTGCAATTATTCATATCGATGTTGCATCCTCAAAAAAATCAAGCAAGTTAGTTGGACACGATCTCCCTTTCCTAAAACCATGTTGACTGTCTCCCAGGACCCTGTTACCATATAGGTAATTTTCCATTTTGGATCTTATTATAGTTTCCATAAGTTTGCATATAATAGAAGTCAGGCTTACTGGTCTGTAGTTACCTGGTTCAGTTTTGTTTCCCTTTTTGTGGATCGGTATTACGTTTGCAATTTTCCAGTCTGTCGGTACCACCCCTGTGTCAAGAGACTGCTGCGTGATCTTGGTTAGTGGTTTGTAAATTACTTCTTTCATTTCTTTGAGTACTACTGGGAGGATCTCATCCGGCCCAGGGGATTTGTTTATTTTAAGAGTCTCCATGTCTTCAAAATAGGCAGTTTTAATCACAGCTTTTTCAAGCTGTATAACAGTGCAAGTGTAATAATAAAATCCGCCTTAAAAAAAAAGAGCCTGCCAAAGCTGTCGTTAGTTTAGACTTGACTGAGCATTCAAGAACTCCTAGTTATCGGCTGCATTTTCATGACATTCACTCTTATGACGCTCGGGACCGATGAAAACTTTATGCTAATCAGGTCATCATTTACCTTTCTCTCAATGTGTTACAAACATGCCTTCATAGAGGAAAATCATTAGGGTTTAACAACGTATCTGAATTATCTCTTATTAATAGCAAGTGTTGTTAAATAGGCGGCTATGGCCGAAATCCGATCATGTACTCCTGTTTTCTCATTTCGACAGATGTTAGCCCTTTATGAATAGACCCCTTAATGCTTTAGATACTGGCTTCATACACAAATGGTTTGTGTCTTACACCAACCATTTGAGGTCAAAACCATGTGAAGAAGGACTTAATATTTTCAGAGATATGATAACTTGAGCTATGACATAAAATAGCTACCATATTGAGGTCTTGTGACTTTTGAAGTTTCCCCTGCCTAGTGACAGTACACTTCAAGTTAATTTCTTAATGTTTTCTACACAGCTGTGACCTTTGATTTTCTTTCTTAGGTTCCATTGCCAGTGTTGTCCAGAAAACAAATAACTGTTTAACTGCCTTATTGCTCTAAACTCTGGCCGTATCAATGCTCCAGACCACATGTTTTTATAAGGCTCTTTATAGTGTACCAATTTGCATTCTGTGATTCTCCCAATAAAGTTCCATTACAGGAGGTGTACAATGAACATTAACCATTTCAGTGCCACATTTAACTTGGTTTGGTGCAACATCTCACAAAGAGGCAGTGACCATTCGTTAAAGAGACCATCCTTAATATCTCTTGACATTGGTACATCAAGAGAGAAAGAAACAAACTTCTGCCAAAGGCAATTAAAAGGCCCAGCTGTGAAAGCATGGGGGACTCAATAGTGTTGTACATTTTTTTAAAAGAAATAAAATAATATAACATGTTCTAAAACAAGAAATTGATTACCTATTTACCTTACCTTTTTCTTTAATTATTAAATATGAATGCTGATGTATCTTCATTCTATTAGCTATGATCATTATTTGGTGACTTCTTCCAACAGATGTTCTTGAAACTCTTATTCCCATAAGTATCATCGTATTGTATTGTTTCAGAAGAGATCTGTACAGAGACAAAGAGTTTTTAATCAAAGATGAACACACCTTGTTCTTCTGTTAGTATATTCTTCCGAGTAACGGCTTAGGTTATTACTACTGTCATGGCATAATGTCAAAACAATTGCCTTGTCCTTTCCATAAAGGATTAAGCACACCACACAGCAGTAAGAAGGGAGCATGTACTGTTTATGGATTCTCATAGAACCTACAGGGGAATTCAAAATTCCCCTGTGCTTTCTCAAGCATTGTTCTGAAGTGGATAACACACTGTTGTATTGCCTATTTGCAAAAGGGTATGAGTCATTCTGTTTTATTTTGCCAAGCATGATGGGCTGTAGCAAATAAGAATAAACTCTACTATATTGGATGTACCGAAGGAGAGATTTCCCACATGCATTCCTATATGTACAGCATTATTTTGGAATTTTCTGTCAAAGATAGAAAAAACAATACCAAAAAGGTGCTTTAAAATGCTTTTTATATCTACTCTTCATATCTAACATGCATGTTTCTGATTGACAAGGGTGAAATCACAGACGAGAAACAACAACAGAGACAATAACATGCGGTTTCAAAATGGAATGTGAACCCCTGCTCACTGTCAGCAACTTGAGAACTAAAAGCCCTTGCAACACAGGCTTTAATCGAGTTCTTAGAATTACCAAGAGACCTACATTTTGTAGATCTCAAAGTACGAGATGGTTTATAGTAAATCAGCTGGGCAGAACCATCAATCGCCTCTAAGTGAGGAGCAGTATTTTAAAATCAATGCACTGCTTCACGGGAGGCCAATGTAGTGAGTGTAAGTATTCTTTGCTGTAGCATTTTGTATTAGCTGCAACATGAGGCATCAGGGAGACAAGCAAACAAGGGATTACAATAATCAACCCTTGAGGTTACAAAAGTGTGAATCCGTGTCTCGGTCTCATCCTAGCTACAGTTCTCAGGTATCAAAAAGAAATCTTAGTAATTGAATGTAAATGATCCTCGAAAGGAACCAAAAGACTACTATCAAAAGGAATAGCAAGGAAGGGAGCCATGACAAAGTGAAAAGTACAGGCTTAGTTTTGCTTGAATTTAATTTAAGATAATTCTGAGATATCCAAGTCTACACCTCAGAAAGACAACTTGGCAACAAATAGAGCGCTAAATCTGTGTTGGGTGGGAATGTAAAATACATCTAAGTGCCATCTTCATAAAAATGAAAATTCAGATTGTAATTACGAAAAAAATAGACCCCAGCGGCAACATATATAGAGAGAGAAGAGTATGGGTCCAGAATACAGATCGTTGAGCGCAAACTCTGAATCACCCAAACCACATGTGACACTGAAACAGTATTAAAACAGAATCATTTCTTAGAAGCAAGCACAGAGCTGTGGGCTGCTGTAAGCAATGAGTTAGCAGGAGTAGCGGAGTGCATCTGAACCCTGATATCCTCAATTGTGCTTCCCCCAGAGCTTAGGAGTCAAAATGTATTGTACGAAAAAGAGTCTGTCCTTCCCAGCAAAAATAACACATGAGAAAATAATGCCCTTCTAAAAGGTCTACAGGATAACAAGCCCAGTGTGTTTGTTTCCAGATGATAACGAGAACACTGAGTCCAGATGCCCTCCAACCTTGATTCCAACCCTCACCCTTCCACTTTCATGGTTCTCTGTTCGTCTATATGTGATGCCGATCTACAAGCATAGCATAGGTAGAAGTTGGAACACAAATGATGCGGGAGAGAGTAGAATTATAAAACGCAACCACATTATTGACAGCTATAGGAAGAGGCCCAACTAATTCTAAACTGGCAACAAGAATAGAAAAAAAGTGACTAGAGACAATAACCGACGAGGCTGATAGCTCACTAGTTAACAAACTGGTTGTGGACGGGTAGAGCCTAAATAAAGTGATAAGAAAATGCTCGGAAAAAGTAAGACTAGTAGAAGAAAGATTAGACAAAGATAGACCCAACAAGATCACCAAGTTCAAAGTGTGATCCTTTACATGAGTTGGAAATAGAGCATGCTGATGTGTCAAGGTGGACTTTTACTAAGTCCAGCAAAGTCATTATGGCACAACGCTTTACAAGATTGTTGGAAAAACAGATATTTGCCCAATTTAATTGAAAAATGGCTTTTTAAAAGCTGTAGCCTTTATCTGGAAACACTTTTACGCTATAGAAGATGTAGTGTTTGTGAGAGGTTTTGAGACTAAAAACAGTGATGACAAAGTCATCTATCATTCAGATCAATGAAGACTAGTCACTGAATACTGTACTGAGAACAGTATTTAACCTTGGCCAAAACTACAAATCTACTGGTAGAAGAGACTACTCCATTTATATTCAGAAAATGAACAGCAATTATTCTGCATTAGAGCTGTTATAAGGTGAGCCATCTCAACTAAAAATGTTTATCAGGGATCTATTTGAGAGTATCTCTATGACTCTCTCTAAACAGTACACCTATGGTTTGTGTCTCTCCTCTATTTGTATAAATGCCTTTTTCTTCCTGCGAAATGCTTTTGCGAAATATTCAATTTATTGAAAAGGACAGGAATTCATTAGATTATTTTCTTTTAAAGTGAATAATCTTTCAAAACTGGTTTCATAGACAAGCCCTATTTGGTTGCTGTGATAGAAAAGAAATCATCTGGGGACTTAATACTGCAGTTGTGTATTGGGTGAGAGATTGAATTGACTTTAACGGCTACATCACCTTCTTGAGCATTTACCATGAAGCCCCTGGGACATTTACAATTTAATATTCTAGAGAAACAGTCGGTCTTTCTGAACATGTCTTAATAATATAAAATAACCTTGTGTGCTTTAGCAAAGGGTTATTTTATTTAAAGTCTACAAATTAAAAACAAAATGCACAGCATGAAGGGCTTAAGTCATGCAGAGCTATTTTAATTTTAGATAATTACAGGTAAAATGGAGCAGCGTCTCATTGGTTACCTCAGAATGCCCTTTCTTTGAGTTTTAGTTTAGTGTGTTAATCACACAAACTCACCACACACATTCATCTTAAGGCATTGTACAAACTATATATTTGTAATTTGTAAGATAATTAAGAAGATTGGCCTTGTTAGTTTGTTAGTAAATGCATAGGACTGCATAATGTGTGCTGACATGCAAGCCTGTTATGAATAAATCCCTAAAGTACTCAAGGCAATTACAATATTTCATTTAAAAGTATAAAGCGTTACCAGTATCGTAGAGAAAGTTTATAATTGCTTTTCTGTACTTTTGTGATTTTGGTGGTCCAGCAGTCTCTGTGTTCTAACTATTAATTCAGTTATTTTTAATGACTCAAAAAAAATAAAAAAATAAATGCTCTTCTAACTTATATTAATGGGACTGAGCCTTGAAAAAAGAAACCTTGTGCTGAACTAAAATGCCTTTGAGAAGGAAATTTATAGTTCTTTAAAGCCAGCCCTATGTAAATGGATTAAGACTGGCCTTGTCATGTTTAAGGACTTTTAGAGCATGGAGCATCTGGAGTATCAAGAGACCAATTACTGGAGGGGCTCCACAGGACTCCATGGGGCTCTTGCAGGAGAGATTGGAGGACAGGCTGAATAATAGATGAAGCCCAGCAGGTCCTGCTGGGGGGGACAGAAACAGCACTGCGACTTTTTCAGGGAGAGATGAAGTTGAATGAGCTGAGTACACAGCAAGAAGGGTTCAGGCTGCAGACATAAATAAAAGGGCCTTTAGCGGCATTGCATTAACATTTTTATTTAGAACCCCCCCACCCCCCCACCCCAAAAAAAAAAAAAAAAATCAAGTTTGGTTATATGGCTTTGTACAGATGTGAATCACCACAAGATTAAGCAGCAGTTTAGATGGTTCATATTTTTAGAATAATAGTAGTATTACTAATGTAGGAACTCCCACCAATACTTTTAAGTGTATTGTTCAAACTTTTATTTTACTTTAAATACATTGTGAGCTTCCATAGCTACCAAGGCCAGGTCCATAGGAAAACCCAGGAAACTAGGGGCCCCATAATTATGATCTTACATAGTTCATCTTCCATTTGTTTTATTTACAGAGCCCTAGAATGCATGTATCACATGTACATCACTGTAAGACTAGTAAATACTATTCACAATTTTTATTTAATAACACTTAACACCCCCCTCTTTTGAAAATAGCTTAAGTGTTTTTGATGCGAGCTGTGTAAATTAATGTACATCCACTGTGTGCTTGCATATTTCAACTGCCGCAGATATGTTAATTAGTAAATCATGGATTTGGCTACCAACCGTCGCTACTGAAGTGGGGGGGGGGGGGGGGATAAACGGAAACAAAAAAAAGAAAAAGTTTAAAAGAAGCAGCTTTAGTGCAACAAAATCCAAAGTTTAGATTGTTTTTACAAAAAAAAAGACAAGCCCCTACAAGACAGCTGTGAAGTGGCTGAAAAAAACGATGAGGAGCAAGACAGCCCATGGAGCTGGTAATGTTGAGAAAAGAAAATGCGGTAGAAATGCAACAGCCTCTTAACTACATTCGAAGCTGCTCAACAAAAGGTCAGTTTATCTAGTCTGTGCCCAGGGCCCTGTGAGTTCTTAATCGGGCCTTGACCAAGGCTATATATACTAGACGTACTGACACATAGCGTGCAATCCAGGAGAACAAGCAGGTTTTACAATAGAATCTGCATCGGTGCAGGCACCTAGGAAAAATAACTTTACCTGTATGCTTAAAAAACAACTCCATACCTTCTGGTTGTAAACTTGCATCTGCTTCTTCTAAAGTGGTGCTCGTGCTGCTGTGCAACTACGCAGTATACGCTGGTGAGTCTAAAGTATTTGAATACTGTGAAATACTTAAAAAATGCTAGAAGAAAAGCCAGAAACAAAACCCGTAAAAAGGGATACTGCATCAGTACGTTCACTATTAAGCAGCATTAGCTATCCCTGCATCCCTCCACACCACTTTATTTACTCAATAATAATAATAATAATAATAATAATGATTCTAGTATACTAATTATGTCTCTTTGAAGTTAATCAAGTAACAGATCAGTTCTTAAGCTGTAGGGTGTTTATTTATTTAAACTGAATCAGCAGTTCCAGACTTTAGAGAACCTGAGCTTTCAAGTTTCATTGGGATTTATTATAGTGAGTGCATATTAATAGAGAATGTTAAGATTAAGTTTTAGGTTTCATTTATTTATTTATTTATTTATTTTATTTTTTCAAATGTTGGCCATGCAAAAATAAGACAAGGCAAGGAAGCTGAAAGTAATTTTGGAAGAAGATACACATTTCCTTTTTGTAAACAGTTTCTACAATTCATTAAAGTGTTTGTAGATAGCAAAATAATTCCATACATTTTTCATGTTTCCAAGTTCAATACTGTCTACTTCCAGCACTTATTTCTCAGCCTTGTTGTAAGGATGGTATTTCCTCTTGTGCTTCTCTTAATATGACTGCTAATCATTGAACCCAATTGCATACAAACATTTAATTTAATGTTAATATTCAACGTCACAACATTGTTAAATATGAATGTGTTGCATGGATATATAGTATCAGGTAAAACATACAAATAAAATGTGTTTGTAAATTAGATTTTATTAACAAGCTAATACTGAGTATGTCCTCAAAATGAGGGTAATCTATCGTCTTGATAAATGCTACTTGTACTTAGTCTTAAGCCCCTTTCACACTGACATGCTCTACCCGGGTCGACTGGAGAAGCAGGGTTGACCTGGGTGACAGAAACAAGTAAATGCGCGTACGGCCCGGAAGCAGCTTCTTTTGCATTGAATCGTCGGCCCAAATGTTGATTAGAGTAAATGTTTCTTCATCCTGGCTGCAGTTTGGTTCATGGTGTGTCTCAATCAACAAAAAGTTAGCTAAACAGAATAAACTGAAATGTTCCTTGCAGAAGTGAAACCTTCATGCAGGTGTGGCTGTTTCTTACTTTGTCCGCTTACGAATGCCCACCCTGCGGTTGGTTGCTGCTGACCTTGGGACCCAGGAAGGAGCACCAGTGTGAAAGGGGCTTTAGACAAAGCAAGCAATTTGAAATGTGGGCACCTTATAGTATTTTTGTATTTTTTCATTTTCCTATATTCTGATCGGTCAGTTTTCTTGAGTCATGGGACTTATTTGTTTATTGTATTATATTAATTTCATGGCGATAATTACTTTCTGGATCAATCTGCTTTTGTACTCTTAAACTTCACTGAAAACTACAGTATACTTGCCTATTGCTTCAGCTAACATGAGGCATGGGTTCTGTGAATGAAACTGCAGATGTTCTTAGTTTTTAAAAAAAAACCAGTCTTTTTTGTCCAGGTTCAGGGTTTCAATTGTTTTTTTTTTGTGTGTGTGTGTTTGTTTACTCCCTTGAAATCAAACATTAAATTCCTCTGGCCATTTCCTCGTCTTAGTGTTAGAATGACACAGCAAGCTGTAAAGGAAGATACATTTGAAGCACAGGTATTCTTTGACAGAGCTCTATTCAAGATCTGTAACCTACTAAATTGTTCCAAGTAATCTCACAGGCTATACGTTATTTTTCCTGCTTGGGGATGTGGAAACACCTGCAGTCGAGATTAAGTGCCCTTTCAGATAGATTTATGTAGGGGCCTTCATTAAATCAATCCTGGATGTTATTAATCTTGTTACATTACTGTGTTCCCTTTCATAGGGTTTGATTAAAGACTTTTGCAGCATTGAGCAGTAAAACTTTTAAGAGATTTATAAAAAAAACAATTATATATATATATATATATATATATATATATATATATATATATATATATATATATAAGGACAGTGAAATGTGCTTTAGTCGATTTCAGCCAACATTGTGGGCTTTATTGGGGTATATGTAGCTAGATTACTGTACAGTGTCTTTACTTGTCCAATCCAACTTTGTGTTCTGAATGCACAAATCAGTTCAAACGTTTTTTTCTGATTATCATAACTGCTGTTAAAAAGTTTTATATTATTGTGATCTTTGACATCTCACATATTTCAGTAAGCCTGCAAAATGCGTCATTATTTCTTTTTCTTTTTCATGAATACCTTTATTTCTGGAGAACATCTTGAACAATGTTGTCATGGTATCTTCTCTACAGGAATTGGCTTCTTTAGTGCTTTGTAAGAATTATTTTAGATTTGAAAACACTTTTTATTTACAAATACATGGCTATGATGGGTACAAGTATGGCTCCCAACTATGTCAATTTATTTATGGGCTAATTTGAGATGGATTATATTTATAGTAATAATGCTTGTTTACAAATAATTAAATCATGGGTCCGTTATATAGATGATGTATTTTTCATCTGGACGGGCAAAATTGATGAATTGAAGGAGTTTGAAACATTTGGAAATAGCAGACATTCTACTATCAAATTTGAGACGTCATTTGGCTGTAATTCCATTGCCTTTTTGCATGTCCAGGTATTAAAAGTTGGAAATTCTTTTTCTACTTCAGTTTATAGGAAAAGTACAGACAGGAATCATTTTCTCAATGCTACCAGTTTTCATACATTTTCTCTGGACCAAAGTTTACCTTACAGTCAGTTACTGAGAGTGAGACGTATTTGTAATACTGAGCTTTGATTTGTAATACTGAGCTTGTTTCTGCTAAACATGCAGAAATTGTTGGCGAAAGATTTAAAGTGAAAGGTTATAAACCCCATTGGATTAGCCAGAAATACAAAAAGGCAAAGGATACGGATGTTGTTGTAACCTCATGCCTATAAATCTAAATCAGATGCCTTGTTTTTTGTCTCCACATACTCACCTATATCTGAACAGGTTGTTAAAACACATTGCCATGTATTGTCAAGTGATTCTAAATTAAAAACTGAGTTTTAAAATGTTCAACTTTTTGCATATAAATGATCTAAGAACTTAATGGACCATTTAACTAAGTCAGATATATATGTGCCCCCTGCAGGTCATTTTTTAACAACTGCCAAATCTGGCAATTATCCTGTCAGAATTGTTCAAATTGTAATGCCATGATTAAAGGAGAATACGTTACACATCCTCACACCGGAAAATGAATTTTTGTAAAAGGCATAATCACCTGTAGAACCAGATATCGTGTATATGTTGAAATATCTGTGTGGTTTGTGTTATGTAGGGAAAACAATAAGAGAACTGAGATTGAGAATACAGATATCAAATCTTCTGTTACTAGACTCTTTAATGATTTCAAACATGATGTTTGTTCTCTACGTTTTTGGGGCATTGAAATTGTACTACCTCTAGGAAAGGAGGGGATAGAGATCGGTTTCTCTTACAAAGAGAGGCTTCGTGGAGCCATAGGTTGTGTACTGAAGCCCCTTGGGGGTTGAATGAGGAATTACCCTTTGCCCCTTTCGTTTAATTGGCTCCATTAACTTTTTCTGAATTGATACTTTTTTGAGCTGATACTTTTTTTTAATTATACTTTTTTGCATTGATACTAATTGTTTTTAATTGTTTCATAATTTCTTGTTTTTGTTTCCTGTTTTCGTATTGAGTGTTTTGCAAATGTATGTACACCATGTGTTTTAAATTAATGGATACAGGTGAACTGATGTGTTAACTGTTAATTGTTAATTAAGTGGAAACCATATATGTGGTGCTGTGTTCTGAGATTCCTTCTACTGAAGAAGGCAGTTTGCTGAAATGAGTCTGCAGCTCCGTTCCGAATGGTGGATATAAAAGATATTTTTTAATCAGAAATGTAATAATAAAGGAATATTAATTGTAATTTTAAGTGCTTCAGATTGTTTTTTTATGGAGTGTGTGGGTCATTCTTTATCAATCAAAATGATATTTTAATGTAACATCATCAGAAGTCTTGTTAACAAACATTCTTCCTCTGATTACATCAAATTGAAAGTCCCCTTCCCTATAATGTAACTTTATACCAATATTTACTGCAATGCTGCTACTGTAAAAAATTGAATAATGGCCTTTTTGTTTCAATGTCTTGCACATCTGTACTGTACCACAGAGTTCACAAATTAAACTAACTGAAAGCTTGCACAAAACAAGCTTGCATTTGGCACTCAAATTAACCTCTCCATATGCCACCAGTCCCACAATTACATTGTGTGTATCCCAGAAACAAGGTTGTTTTTGTTTGTATTATTCAGGTAGGTTCATTTTATTTAATAGAGGCTTTTTTTTTAAAGAACCACTGGTCTGTAAAACCAGATTGAATTGTGTCTGTGGTCTATGGCAAATCACATACCGTACAGTAGGAGATTCTTATACTGTTCCGAACCCTAAACTCTACATATCACTTTTCATCAAAATCACACAGGCTACTCATTATAAAAGTACTGGCTCAAAATAATCACATTTTAATGTAAGTTTCACACTGAGTGTATCTGTGATTGTACGGTAAAGACAGCTGCGATTAAGGGAAGTTTTGTGACTTTTCTTAAGAGGCATGTATCTTACAATGTGTGCTGAGAAGTTGCATAAGAGTTAGGCAAACACCTGTGCAATATAAAATGCATCAGTGGTTCATAAGCTTCTCTAGAGGCTGGGTTTTAATCTATCTCAGGCCACGAGAGAAATGTTTAACTATAAAGGGATTCCTCAAGGTGACTACCAGCAACATGCCGCTAGTCAATGCCATTGTCACTTGAGAAACATTTTATTTGATCTCAATGTTTATTTTAGTTTTTATATTAATGTGTTATTATTAAAAATGCTATGGTCTATTCAATTAGTTTTAATAGAGTCCGATCTAACTATTACTGTTGGTTTTTAAACATTAAAATAAGATCATTTATGGTATTTGCCTGATAAACAAACAACCCTATTTTATCTGAACTGGCTGTAGTTAGATCCACCACTAGATTAATTTGATTGACCCATTTGAGAGGTGTTTGTTCAGTTCTAAAGCATTTCCTCATGCTTTTCCCATGGTTATACTCTTACCATGGTTTGCCATGCTTACAATGGTTACCTATTCTGTACTATGCTTCCACTATGCTGTTCTTTATAAATACCTAATGAACAAAAAACTCAGCATTTACCTTGGTCTGAAAGACATTATCCTAGCCTAGCTTAATTCCATGAACGTGTTAGACAGGGATAAAAAAAATGTGTCATGTAATTTCAAGCTCATAAAGATTTGAGTGCCAAGGGGATTTGATATAAGAGTCAATTTTCATTCTCCCAAGAATACCTTATCTATATTATTGCAGATATGGCCTTGTATAATTAAATATGATTTTAAATCACAAAGAAAATAGACTGCAGAGAAGAATACATGAAGCTTCATTCTCCCTTGATTGAAAAAATATATGAAGCCATCTGAGCAGCAGACATCATTAAAATCACTACTATTCACATTGCTGGGACAGGGGTCTTTGTAATTTGGCTGTCATGAAAGGTTATCAGACTACATTGATGCTTTACTTTATGAGATCCAGAAGACCTGTCATTTGGATTTATTGTAAAGATGTGGATTCATGTAGTTGCAGTGGTTTAACACTTTGCATGCCAAAAGTACAGGTTACAGAGGTGTGCAGTGAATCGAAGTTCAGACAATCTAGTTTTTACTGTATTCTAATTCAATTTTATTATAATATAAGACACTTTTTTCAGTTTACGCTTTTTAGCACACAGAGGATACCCTGTGTACTGGCTGCTGTTCATAATTAGGGGCTAGGTTGTCAGGTTTCTTAGCATGGGTAATACATCAATCGTCCTGGGAGTGCACTTCACTTTGAAGGGTTCCCCAACTCAATATGTTTCCTCTCATTACAATATTTTCACATTTAACACAGGAACATTTATTGCATTCCTAAGTAAATTGAAGGCACTGTCTGAACATTAGGTAATGTTTGGAAAATGTGTTGTATCAAATTGAAACTAGGAAGATTTAACAACTACTAATGATTATCTAATATTGCTGCCTGGAAACCTTACAAATATCATTGTCTTGAGTTGTTTTTTTCTTTATCATTTATTTGATTGGGACCATGTGCAAAAAAAAACATTCACGACTAAAACATGCGATGCATCGCACTCAAGTTAGCTACAGCTAATTTACATTGGTAGTCCCACAAACTAACAATTACAGATACAATGATAATAACAATAAAACAACAATAAAATTCAATTAAAAGTACTAAAATAACAATAAAAGCTAGATTATGTGGGACTAGATATGGCCACAAAGCTGGTCTTGTTTCAACCATTTTTTCAGTTCTGTTAAACTCTTGTAGTCTGATATTTTTTTCATGAAGTCTGGTAGCGTATTCCAGAACATGGCACCCTTGACTGAGCAAGCTGTTTGTGCAAACTTGGTTCGACGTCGAGACACTATACAGTCTCCTCTAGTGGTTGATCAAGTGACTAACAGTTTTTACCGAGCAGGGCTGAACAAATTTCCTTAGGGTTGGAGCGGCCAGTTTATGTAGAGACTTAAAAATCAGACATGCATTGGATAGATGTATACAATTATCAAAACTTAACATGTTGTATTTCTTAAGAATGTGACAGTGAGGATATTTTACTGGATTTTTATGTAGAACTTTCAAACTCCGTTTGCATAGAGAGTGAAGTGGCTGTAACATAGTTGAACCAGCCTGTGATCATATAGTTATACAATAGGGCATATGGGATAAAATCATAGAGTGCAAATACATCTTAGCAGTCGTAGTAGGTAAATAGTTTCAAATGTATTTAAAATTGGACAGGTTCAATTTCACAATTTTGATCATCTTTTTTATGTGTTTCCTAAAGGCAAGGTGTGAATCTAGTGTAATAACTAAATACTTAAATTCTGAGACAGTGCTAATCATCTCTCCCTTTACAAAAATGATAAACTGATTCTGCATTATATGTTGCCTAATAGAAAAACACATTCCCACTGTTTTACTCACATTGAAACTGAAGCAAGAGTGATCAAGCCTATTTGACACCTCTACCATAACAGCTGTTAATTTTGTAGCCGCTTCTTGACTAGTTTTAGCCACTGTATCATCTGCATACATTTGGATATTGACTTCTGCACAGACCAAAGGTAGATCATTAATGTAGAGACTAAATAATAAAGGCCCTAATATAGATCCCTGTGGGACCCCCAGAGTACAGTTCTTAAACGTTGATTGACTATCCCTTATTTTAACACTTTGTTTTCTCTCCGACAAGTAAGACTCCATCCATTTCAGTACCTGACCAGACAGGTTAAATTTAGACAACTTAGACAGTAAAACAGTACGATTAACCGTATCAAATGCTTTCGTCAGATCCAGAAATACAGCTCCAATAATTCCACCTTTATCAAGATCAGATTTAATCCTTTCTAAAAAAAAAAATAAGTTAGCTGTTTCTGTGGAGTGTTTTGCTCTAAACCCAAACTGCATAGGGTGTAAAGAAGAACTAGAATCCAGATGTGCCAAAAGCTGTTTTACTATCTGGAATCTGTTGTTGCAACTGGATAAAGTACTGCCATGTGGGAATACTGATTGTATCTTGGGATGATTTGACCCTGTCACTTTGTGCCCTGGGGGGCCATAATACGGTCCTGTACAGGTTACAGTCAGTTTGAACCCCCCTAGGTCAGAATTTTTTACTCCCGCCCCCTTTTAGTCTTAAACTAATGTTAGATCATCTTAGCCAGTCAGGTTTTGAGAAAAGCTGACATTTTCCCACAGGTTGGATATTGAAACTTACCTTAAACAGCAACATTGGATTATAATAACATTAACATTCAAGTTTGTTATTGAGCTGATAAAACGGCTCATTGTTATTCTGAAACTGTGATTTTCCTGATTGAAATACAATGAGATCTGCACCATTGGTTGTACTTTTTTTTTTTTTTTTTTTTTTAAACAATATGGCATTGCAATGTTTGCAACCAATCAGGATGCAGGACATTGCCTAGCCATCTTATGAACAGTAATAATCACTGGTTAACCAGTTGTTTAGTTGGACCTGATATAAAATAAAGTTAGAGGCAATGCAGTAAAATGAATATTTAGAGTTCTCCGTGGCATTTTAGAGGTCTCCTTGAACCTAAAAGCATTTTAAAATAACTAACTGTGGGAATGGGGCACTGAAATTCATCTAAGACAGTTCAGTAGGAAGGATACATGTCTTATCAGCTTAAGCTGATTTTTAAAATCAGACTGGCTTTGAAAACATTGAGATGATGTTGGTTAAAAGCAATTCTAATTTTTTTCATCTTCAATGTATCTTATAAACAAACGCTATTTATGGCAACCATCTGTGGCTAATGTATTTTTTGCAGTGTGATGGAGTGCTATTGCAAACTAAATACATTAATTGGTTTACAGCTTTGTTTTTTTTTTTTTTTTTTTTTCAAGTTGGAAACCTTTATTATAATTTCACAATGAATTATGACCCTATTTTCACATTCTTCTTACAGTGGATCTGTAATGCTTCTTAGTCATTTGGCTTTTAGAGCATTTCTGTGCCTGGTGTCCAGAAAACAAATGCATTTTTTAGAGTGTATATGGAAATCGAAATTCTTATTGCCTTTAGAGTGTTTGAATGAATTCATTTTATACAATTTTTTTAATTTTTTATATATATAAACTACACCATTGTTATGTGAATGTAGCTTTTACATATTGTATGTGTAATCCGGTATGACAGGTAACTCATTAACTAATTAATTAATTAATTAATTATTTAATAAGTCAAGCAAAGGCAATGTAAAATCACGGCAGGTGTCTACAGCTTGAATCAAAACATAAGTAAGTAGCCTTGTTGGCTTCCTATTTGTCAGATCTCAGACTGTGAGATAGCAATCATGGGATAACTCCTTGAACCTCTGTGCCCATCTGCATCCTAAATACAGTCTGTATTTCATGTAGGATTAGTCAACAGTTGAAAAGATTGCTAGCATGATGCAATTTATGAAAGAGAAGACTGAGATAAACTAAAAAGGTAGCCTGTTTATGTGTTTACAGTTGAGTGGTTGGTAAATGTATTGTTTTAAATTATACAGGTGCGCAGTTAGAATGTTGCAGTCCCTAGCCTATTAAAATATGAACATCTAATTCATAATGGTCTTGCATTTTTATATCTAAAAAACAGGATAATTATTTGCAAGAAAAATTTTATATTTTTGGGTCATTCATTTTCATTTAGAATAATCAGATTTATTTTATATTTTGCAACAGCTACTCAGACCGCTCCAAGCCATGTTTTGATTCAAAAGCTGATGCTGGAATTATACCGGTTAGCCATTGGCAGGGTTTGAACCTTTGACTCTGTCTTAGAGGTGGACGTGCTTCCTAATAAGAGGTTAGAATCAGTTGAGGCCCCTTTTAGACAAGGTGCTTTGTTTCCTTGGAAACACAAGTCTTTAAAGTTGTACTAATAACCTCAGAGGAAACAGGGCACTGCAGTCATTTTAGCTTAACCTTGATGTAGTACTTCAGTAAATCTCCAATCAACTCAGGCCTTATTGCTGGTAAATTTTAATATAGAGCCACTCGTCATTCAGCAGAAACTGTGGCAGGGTACAAATTCTGTTGGTTTATATTATTTTTCAGCCTTGAATGTTTCTTAGAAAAAAACTACCTATGGCAATCAGCCAGAGCTAATGCATTATTTGCAATAAGATGGATTGCAAACTTATTGCAGCCATACAATAGCAAGTCCTTCAGAAAATCGTAGCATTTCAAAAGGCCTGCTTTGCCTTGAAAATGTTATTTCTTATGAATACCTGGAGACCTGTGTGAAATTATATTATTGTGTTCTGTATTGTGTTGGTATCATTTCTTTACTTCACAGTTGATTAGAACATTCAGCTGCGATAACGTAGTATAGGGGGGAGTGCAAGGTATAAATATGGTATAAGACATATTTTGTCCGATAGCAAATTCATATTTTTTACAGAGCAATAACTATGTAGCTATGATGTATAATAGCCACGATCACCATCCTTGTGGGTGAGGGAAATTATCCGGGGATATTTCACCTCATTGCACTTCAGTGACAGTGACTGGTTAGGTACCCAACAGAGACAGACAGAGACAAGCTAGACTTGATTCTAGGCTCCAGATTCAGTATCTTGGTTTTTAGTGTAGAAAAACAGAGATAAAATTGATATTTAAAAAAGTATCAAACAATAACAGAAAGCATGTCCTAGTAGAGAAGGCGTGATTCAGTCCTTGTCATTGTTACACAAAGCTATCTTGAGCCATTTCACTTCAGGTGACTGTATAATGAACAAACCGTAGGAGGGACACCTCCTCTTGGGTCTTTCCCTTAATTGGAAAGAAATTGGAAACTGCACTCACACCAGTCTCCCAGCAGGGTGGCACAATACAAAGATAAGGAGTACAGAGCAAGAGTTGTATTGTTCCACTCGTTCTCAGCGTCGGTTAATGTGATGTGATATATATATATATATATATATATATATATATATATATATATATATATATATATATATATATATATATATCTATCTATATAAGGAAGATAAATTCCGTTGGTTTCCTGTGCACCTCTGTTGAAAGCCTCTCAGCCAAAAAGCAAAACATGCTGTGTCATTGTGGGGAATCAGTGAAGAAAACAAGGTAATAAAATACATAGAAAATCTATATTTTTGATGAAAAAAAGTTGTAAATAATTCATAGTTAATAAAACAAATAGAAGAACCCTGCCATAACACTGTTAATGTGAGGCCACAGTGGAGAGCCAGCACTGTGCTGATTCAGTGTGTCGTGTTTGTTGACCTTTAATATGTTGGCACTGGAGATTACCATTCCTCAACAATTACTCTAATTCCTTCAGGGAAGGGATGGTGGTGAGACTCTGTAGTTTCTTTCCCAGATTGACAGTCACTTGTGCAAATGTCTGCTGACATAGAAGGTAGAAAGAGCTGCAGTCAACAAACAATATCCTTACCAGATAAAGGGCACATAATCGATGCATTGAGAACACAATTATCCAAAAACAAGAAGAAACCTCGAAATACAACTGATACAGATATGTACAGAAGCTTCCAAATAGGCCACCAGGTTGATAAATTGATCGATAAATTGTTGCATTTCTAAGTGTAGATATTTAAAATTTAACCAGCTCCTGTATGTTTGATAGCAGAAAGGTGTTTTTCTGTTGGTGTGTGTTCCAGAACCCTGATCCCAGGCTAAGCTTAGATAACTGTTAAATGTCAAACAATTTAGTGCAAGAAAATATCAGTTACAACTATTCCCTCATATTGCCTCCTTATGACTAATAATATAGACCATAAGCTTTGTAACTGTATTCAGGCCCATGATTTCTGAACCACAAAGCTATTTGACTTCTTGAAACATTCAGCAATAATCATCTGAGTCTGTGTTATATATGTTGGGTCAGACCTCTCTTTTTATCATCCATTCATCTGAATGGGCTTCATGCCTGAGTAGTTGATGTAATAGGGATTCAAGGTTTGATTCAAGTATCAAAGAAGGAATTACATTGGATAAAATGAAAAACTGCACAAATGCATAGAAAACGTTGGTCAATTTCTTGAATTTTTTTTTTTTATGCATAATAATAATGTACATGTGTTTCTCTACTTTATGGTTCTTGGCACTCCATCACTTCTTGGCTTCTTTCTTCTACCTGCTAATACAAATATGACATGCATTTTATAGCTCTGAAAAGCAGGATAAATCACTTTCATCTTGTTTTGCATGCATTAGTTTAAGATTTTCAGTTTGTAATTAACTAACCACTCAGTCATACTAACCAAGCCCTTCGCTATGTGTGCTCAGTTATCTGGAAGACTGAATCCAGAGTTTGGTTTTGAAATTCAAATGTTGCCACAGCAGTGCGATTTTTTTAACACTTTTTGTTTTGTTACAAAGATGTTTCTGCATGATCCAAATGCTGTCAACTGCTATGATAAATTGTATACATCAGAATTCTGGCGCCTGTTGAGTTTTAATAAATAGTTAGCAGAGCCTTTTTAAAAGCAATACAGAGCAGAACATTTACTTGTTAAGCGGTTAGGGGCTCTGATATTGATGTCTTTAAATGAGTTTGTCTGACTATTAAGAAGCCATAGTTAACAGAAAATGTTATTTAGTGTGTGACAGAAATGTATGTACTATACAAGTGGAGTGACCTATGTATTACATTTGCAAGGCCACCCCAAGTATTCAATGCAAGAAGGGCATCTAATCCTCTCATCATTCAAAACATGCACCTAGCATTTTCAGGTTTTGCTGCCTTTGTTACATCCTTGTTTAGTGATGTGTGTGCTACTTAAAGCACTTACCTTATTATTTTTGTAAATCATATCGTAGCTGGCTCTTTAAGAACCAATTAATGTTAGTTAGAATTCTCTCTTTTTCATTTAAGTTCTCAGAATATTTTATAAAAACAATGCAAAAGAAATTCAAAGACAATAAATAAAAAGAGGAATCTATTGTAAGGAGACCTGTGAATGTGAGTTTGCACTGATAGTGGTGAGTACATTGTGTTATCAATAAAATACTATATTGTTTTCACTGTCTAACATTGTAGTATTTAAGAAAAAACTTCAGTTAAGCACAGTCTATGTTGAAACACTTTGTGACTTTGTGTGTATATATATATATATATATATATATATATATATATATATATATATATATATATATATATATATATATATATATTACCTGTTTACCTGTTTTTATGCAAATGCAGCCTATACAGGTCAGAACCGGATTCCTATTTGGAACATGATCAAAAGAATGTTCATAAAAAGTAAATGCTTTAATTTGCTGTGCATGTTTCTAGTGGATTGAAGAATATTTTAACATAAACAGCTTAAGTCCAAGATCCAAAATACTTGGAAACAAAAAAGCAGCAGCGTTACAGAGACACTAAGAACCTTGGGGATTGAAGAATTCTCAGTGCTTTTGAGAACTTTAATCTTTTTTCAATACACTTTTAGAGGGCCCAACACACTAATCTTATTAGGCGTTGTGTACTGTAGCTGCTTCTGGCTGAGAGCATTACATCTAAATACAGAAAGAGAGAGATGCCGGGTTGAGCAAGAAGCTCAATTTGCCAAAATTGTGTCCTTTGAATCACAATGAACACTCATATTAGCTTTCCCAAAAGGCCAACTGATGGAAAAATAAAAATAAAATAAAAAGTTTCAAATTCAAATAGAAAATCACTCTTCAAGTGCTAAAGCTAAGGGGATAGAAAATGTGGATTTCTGAACATATTGTTGTGCTTGTTTATAACCGCAACCAATCAGAAGTTGCCCCCAGAACACATGTGTATTGAGCAAGTTCTATGTTGAGAGGCCTGACTTAAGTGACAGAGGTGCAGAAATCAAGCCTTTAGCTTGTAATTCGACAACTAAAACATTATAATATCTTACAATACTGGCTTGGAATTCTAGACCTTATGCGGTAAATTAAATAAACAAATTATCGACACTTTAGGACCTAATGTATACATTTTTAAAGGCACTTGTGTATTCCAGTTGACTGTGTATGCATGATTTATGGTATTTACTGCTGACAAGTAAAACACGCAGCCCATTAGTACATAGATAATTAGATGATTACAAAAGGCACCGACATGCAGCCAGGCAGTCATATGAATAATTTTACTTTGATTATGAATTTACAATGTGAACAAAGAAATGTATCTAATACATTTTTGCTATTTTTTTTTTTTAAATAAAATAGTTGTAGCTTACAATTAAAGTTTATTATACTGCGAGTTGTGAATGGTGACCAAATATGATTTATGGACACCATTTTTATCTGATATTGCTTTTGGTATAGATGTAAATTTTTATACGTCATATGTCTTCAGTTTAACTACGACTTATAACTTCTTAAAGTCTTATGCAGTTACAACTCTCCTATTTCATACGTTTGTCTGTATTTCTTACTATATGTATGATTTTAAAGCAGATCTGTATGGTATATATGGTCAAAAAACTGTACTTGCTCTAGCTACAAAGTAACTGCATCATCTGTCCCTCTGTCTTTTTTTTTTTTACCGTTTTTTCTTTCCAACTCGAATTTAACAATACTTCCTGAACCAGTATTGTTAAATACCAGAATGCAGAATTACAACTGTCAAGAAAGAAGCTTCTTCTTAGAAACCACAAGGGTGTATGGTAGCATCAAAGAGTCACAGAAGCTGTTATAGTAAATTGCTTTGTCAGTTTATTAAATTGACAGGAAGTCACTATTGTATGCAGTAAAACAGAAAGAAAACTGTAAGTCGCTCATTAGCTATACTTGAAAACTTACACAAAGCTGAGCATAACAGTTTTGACTGATCATATAATCTTGACACTGGTAAATGACAATTTAACAATATTCATTTCTGCTCAGAATGCTGTCATAATAATAAGATGCCTTGGGAAAAAAATTGCAATTGTTTCCCCCTGGACTGTACTCGTAAACAAGAACCTCAGAAGTTTATCAAAGACAAAGCATGCAGCGCATTGCATTCTGACAGTGAAGATTATGATTTACTTTTCACACCCAGAGTGTCTGCAATATGAAGAGGTGGAGGCATGTAACTATTCAGTCATGCATAATGAGCTTTTAATATTTAAAATATGTCTGTTTATTTACACGGACCACAGGAATGAAGCCTCTGAAATTTAAATGATAAACAAGGAGACACAGTTGTGCATGAGAAGTCAGTCCTACTGAGGAAAAAAAAGTTATTGACAATCACCGTTGTAGAATCTAATCAGGTCACGACTAGTTAAAAATAATTTTAAAAAAATAAATAAATACATTTTAAAAAAGTGTTGTTTTGGGTGATAGCAAATGTGTCTTATAACTGCCCTGCCAAATAATTTATAAAAATTTTAAAGAAAAAATTGATGAGATTCTAATACGGCTAAAGATGGAAAAGAAAATAAGTTAGAGAAAATTAAACTCTTTATAAATTATTTAATACCAGTGAAAAACACACACGCATGTGGTAACACAAGAGATTCAGAACAACCACAGTGGTCCTAATACAGTAAAACACTGGCACTAATATTTTAACATGATAGTCTATTCATTTATACTGTATTACTGTGATAACACTGGTTCTATCAAAATATTTAATCACTGACATATATTGTAGTAGCTGCCCGTTGTGTTCCTCTTGCTGTCACTGCATAGTCATTGAAAATAATTAATTCAGGGCAAGCCTAAAATCATAAGCAGTACAGTAATCCCATATACTGTTATTGCACTGCAGTGCACCATCTTTATTAAAACTTTTGTACTGTTAACCTGTACTGTTGGGCCCTGAAGCTATGACTGTATAATTATAATTTAACAATACCAAACAGAAGGTATAATTAAGCTATAGTTGGGATACAAGTTGATTAAAGGTTGCATTATTGGTACCATATTTGTTAACCCTGCATTAATAATGTAATCATTTTTTTTAAGCTTTTTGTGAGCTGGGCTGAACATATTGCTACTTTTTAAAAACACTACTGTATAACAAATGTACAGACAAAAATGTATAGTTAGAGGGTAAGTTACAGACCTTACTGGTTTAAAGTTCACTCATAATACCACATTTCATACAGTATATCATAAATTAAAAACTAACCTTTGGGAGTGTAAAATTATTTTTCTCTGCATTAATCTTAAAGGGTAAAAGGCATCTCAGCTTCTTGCGCTCTGAAATATCAGTTTGTGCTGATGCCTGCAATTTAATTACAAATACAATTATATATATATATATATATATATATATATATATATATATATATATATATATATATATATATATATATATATATACACACACACTTGTGGGATTTGCCTGCCATAGGTAGGTGTACACAGAGCATTTTATACCAGAGCTGCCGATAGGCCTCTCCGTGGGGTGATGTCCTTGGTCCCGCCTACCAAGGAATTAAACAGTCAACCCGCGGAGACCATTCTCTCTTTTGTATCAAACCCATGAGGGTGACCGATATGTCGTCGCTGGTTGGTGGTCGTCTATTTCAGGGAACCAGGGTTATGCTAAATAACCTAATGTTTCCTTTCAAGACGAAGACCACCACCAACATACTAATGGGATACTATATCAGAGCAGTCACAAGGGAGAAGGAATGGCAGCAGATGAGGGACGCATCAGAACCACATAACCCAAAAGTTAGCATTGTGAACGTACAACCTCAAGGACCTTGTGCCTAATGAAGGCAGGGAATGATCTACCATATTAAGTTGGTAGAACCTGGAGAATGTATACGGCGTAGTCCAGCTAGCCACAGTACAAATGTCAGTAAATGAAGCTCCTCTAAAGAGGGCCCATGACATAGCCACACCTCTGGTAGTGTGCGCAGCCACCCTCCCAGGTGGGGGTAGGCCGGCATTAGTACACGCAGTTAAGACTGTCCACAATCCAATGGGACAGTCGCTACTTAGAGAGGGCTTAACCTTGGGTCCTTTCACCTTGACAGACGACGATCTGGTCAGACTGACACAGCGCTCTCATCCTATCCACATAATCTCTCAATGCCCTAATAGGGCAGAGGGGATTCAATTTCCGGTCCGTCTCCTCCATAAAAGGAGGGGAATGGAAAGCCTCTAGTTCCACTGATTGATTCAAGTGAAAGGCTGTAATCACCATAGAGAGAAAAGCAGGGTTCGTGCACAATGATACCCTGTTTCCATTGTCCCAAATACGCATACAGGAACTGGACACTGACCGAGCCTGTAGATTACTAACCCACTTAGCGGAGGTGATGACTAATAGAAAGGCTGTCTTCACAGATAGGTATTTCAACTCTATGGAATGTATAGGCTCAAACAGGGCCTTAGTGATAGTCTCCAGTACCACGTCTAGACTACATTCAGGGAGGACGTAACCGCCGAGCACCCTTCAGAAAACGAGTCGCTAGTATATGAGTGCCCAGGACATTAAGTCAATGGGGACCTGGCATGCAGATATGGCTGCTAGGTACACTGTCAGTGTAGAATGGGATCGACCCGCCTCTAACAGATCTTGCAGAAACTGCAAAATATTTGCTATAGGGGAATAAATGGGGTCATGCACCAGTTTTGAAAACACTTCCACTTATAAGCATACAATGCTCTTGTGGAGGAAGCCCTAACATTCTGCAGTGTACTGACGACTGCATCTGAGAACATAACGTGTAAGGGGCTAAGGAGAGGCCGAATGGCAGCACAGAAAAATCGAAGATGCTCCCATGAAAGGCGAAATGGAGATACTTCCTATGTGATGGACGAATAGGGATGTGGAATACGCATCCTTTCGGTTCACTGTTGTAAACCAGTCTCCCGGCCGGACAGACTGGAGATTGTGACGGTGTGCATAACCGATGTGTACGATGGCGTGCACCCACGTGGGGGCTGCCTGGGGCGGCGTTGGGACTACCTCTGAGATCGCTGCTTTGTTGGAATCCCACGTCTGGCTCCCTCTCATTGTTGCAGGTAGGCCCTACTGTTAGCTGCCGAGGAAGCCTGAAGGCGGTGTCTGAGGCAGACGGGATCAGAACTGTTCCATTCAACATGAGAGTACGGCGGTTTCCCTTACCATACCAGAGTACAGGAGGCTACCTGCCGAGACGCCTTTCGTTTTCGGTGAGAGCGCTACAGTAATTCCTCTACCGCTGGTCCAAATTAGTGGTCAAGGGAGTTAGGGGCTGCTTTATAAGTAAAGAGCCACCTTCCCATGAAGCCGCAATCGAAATCGCATCATGGTCCACCTCAGCAATGCTGACATCCGGTTCTGTAACAATAGAGAAAATGGTCCCTGTGGGCTGACTGTTTAATCTCTCAGTAGGCGGGACTGAGGATGTCACCCAACAGATGGGCCTATCAGCAGCTCTGACATAAAATGTTCAGGGAATACCTACCTATGGCAGGCATATCCCATAATTATGTTGGTGGTCGTCTTCGAATTGAAAGGGTACAGTTAAACATTAAACAGTTTTAGAAGCTGTGATGTATTTTTTACATTAGTTGCTTTTGTGAATTTTCATTAGCAAGTGAACTGTGACATTAGAGCCTTATCAAGCAATATATTCTTTAATTGACTTGAATGCTGTTTTAATTCTGGAAACTGTGTTTTCTTGGGGTTTTTTTTAAATCTTTTGTTAAATTGCATTGCCTATTACATCTTACGCAGTTCTGTGCATGGGTAACATTTTGATTTCATTTTGCTGCTGGATCTTTAGTGGGGAATTTTACATACTGCTATATTAGTGGATTTAAAAGTATGTACTTTATTACAGTCCACATGTCTTCTCTTTTGGCAAGTGATGTTTTCACAATCGTATTGTTCTGAATTAAAATACTTCTTCTGTTGAAAATATGGTACTGTACCATCAAAAGCAACTACAGAACATCTAAATGGAAGCCTACATATTTTAAAACACAGTCATTTCAGTATTTTTGACATTTTTTGTGTTCCCTGAAAAAAGGATGCGGGTTGGAACCGGCCAATTTGAAATAATCAGATATTCGTCACACTCGTTTAAACGTCACTGAAGTCAAAATTTTATAGGGTGGATATGTGAGTGCTGACTGTGTGTGTGTGTGTGTGTGTGTGTGTGTGTGTGTGTGTGTGTGTGTGTGTGTATATATATATATATATATATATATATATATATATATATATATAGTATATATAGTGTGCCTATAGAAAGTCTACACACCCTTGAACTTTTTTTCAAATTTTGTTGTGTCAGTGCCTCAGAGTTTCATGCATTTAAATGAGGATTTAATACCTGAGTTAATACTTCATGGAAGCACCTTTGGCAGCAATTACTGTGAGTCTGTTGGGGAAGGTCTCTACCAACTTTGAACACCTAGATTCAGTAATATTTGACCATTCCTCTTTATAAAACTGTTCAAGCTCTGTCAAGTTACTTGGGCAGCTTTGATGGACAGCAATCTTCAAAGCATGCCACAAATTTTCGATTGGATTTAGGTCAGGGCTCTGACTGGACCACTCAAGGACATTTACCTTTTTGTTCCTTAGCCACTCCAGTGTAGCTTTGGCTGTGTGCTTTAGGTCGTTGTCATACTGAAAGGTGAACTTCTGCCCCACTTTCAGCTTTCTTGCAGAGGGCAGCTGGTTTTCCTCAAGGACTTATACTTTGCTCCATTCATTTTCCCTTCTATTCTGACAAGTGCCCCAGTCCCTGCCGATGAGAAACATCCCCATAACATGATGCTGCCACCACCATGCTTCACAGTAGGGATGGTGTTCTTTGGGTGATGTGCTTTGTTGGGTTTGCGCCAAACATAGCGCTTTGCATTTAGGCCAATAAGTTCAATTTTAATTTCGTCAGACCACAAAACTTTTTGCCACATGGCTACAGAATCTCCTGAGTGTTTTTTGCATACTTCAAATGGGATTCAAGGTGGGCTTTCTTGAGTAATGGCTTCCTTCTTGTTACCCTACCATACGGGCCAGATTTGTGGAGTGCTTGGGATATTATTGTCACATGCACACTTTGACCAGTCTTGACTATAGAACCCTGTCGCTCTTGCAAGTTGCGTCTTGGTAGCCTCTCTGATCAGTCTCCTTCTTGCTCGGTAATCCAGTTTGGAGGGACGGCCTGATCTAGGCAGGGTCTTGGTGGTGCCATACACCTTCCACTTCCACGTCCCGGAGTTCTTTTGAAAGCACCTTGGTGCTCATGGTCTTTGCTTTGAAGTGCACTACCCAGCAGAGGGAATCTACAGGAACTGCTGAATTTATCCTGAAATCATGTGATTCACTACAATTTAACACAGGTGAAAGCCACTTGGTATGTAATTTTAAAGGCGATTGTTTACACCTGAGCTAATTTAGGATTGATATTACAAGGGGGGTGGACACTTATCCAACCAAGCTATTTCAGTTTTTATTTTTTAATTAATTTTCTACAAATTTCTAGAACATTTGTTACACTTGGAAGTTGTGGGGTAGGATGTGTAGATAAATTAAAAAAAACATTTTTAATGCACTTTAATTCCAGGCTTTAAGGCAACAAAAAATGAAAATTTGAAAAGGGGTGCAGACTTTCTATAGGCATTGTGTGTGTGTGTGTGTGTGTGTGTGTGTGTGTGTGTATATATAATATATATATATATATATATATATATATATATTATCATACTTAGCTTGATTCATGGGCTTGCTGTTGAAACTGACGGGTTTCATTTGTTGTTGTGTTGTTGCTAGGAAGTTTATTTTGAGAAGGGAAAGTGCTTAGCATGCAGGTGCTACTTCAGATTAGATGTATCCTATGTTTGTGATACTGAAACACAACTTGGCAGTAGATACATTCCCATTTTAGTCCATAATGCAGTTATATGAGTAACTTTCTATGCTAACACTGACTGCACTCATTGCGTTGCATGCGCTAGAGTATATTCTAAAATGGTGCCACAGTGAATTAATTACGGTATGTTAAGAGGGTCAAGACAGAGGAGTGCAATTAACAAGATGAATAAATGAACAGCTTAAGTAATCACACGGTCAACGAAACAATGATGCATGTGCATATCTCAAAGTAGTGCAAAATTCAGCAAGGGGCAGAATTCAGCATGACAGCAGTACGAGAAGCCGACCAGGGGAGGGGTCTGAGGCTGATAAGTGTGCAGATGTGGACGATTATCAAGACAAGGAATCTACAGTTTTTATGTCTACATTGACCACAAACCTTTAAGCGACAAGGAACAAAAAAAAAAGCCCATAATATGTGCTAAAAGTGATGAAAATTACAAGTGACTGTCTGCACGGGCAAGCCCATTTCTGCTAGTTTTAAGCGGAATTGGCAACCCTGAAACCTTCATTCCTGTGTATGTGGAATGTGAGTGTGGGCGGATCATGTGAGTACAGACCCAATAAGAAACTATCATCATCTATGGTTGCTAAGTAATTTTAAAAAAAATTAAACATGTCTACTGGTGCCATAATTTAATGTTGCTGGCATTATATGAGGTACCCTGGCACTAGAATCTAGTGCCATGGCGCCCACTTTGCACCCTTATGAAGGCCATAAGCCAATGGACTGAAGATGGTCCAAGCTACACGGACAACTAAATCTGAATGCTAAAATCCTCCAATGGGGGCTCTCAAGTGGTGCATCCAGTAAAGGCGCTCTGCGTGAGGGCAGGATGCACCCTATAGCCTGGACATCACCGGTTCAAGTCTGGGCTATTCCATAGCCAACTGTGGACGGGAGTTCTCTGGAGGCAGCGCTCAATTGGCTGAGCGTCGCTGGGGGGAGGGGTCTAGGTCGGCCAGGGTGTCCTCGGCTCACTGCACACCAGCGACCCTTGTAGTCTGTCCGGGCTTGCCTGTTAGCTGCGTTGTCCTCCTTTGCTGTAACTCCTGAGTGGCTGCATATTGAATTTGCAGTGTGTAAAGATGCAGACGGCTGACGGCACACGTTTAGGAAGACAGAATGTGTTTGTCTTCGCCGCTCCCGAGTCAGCGCAGGGGTGGTAGCAGTGAGCTGAGAGTAAATAATAACTGGGCATGTCAAATTGGGAGAAAATAACAAAAATAATTGGCAAAGACTAAATTTAAGAAAAAAAATTAAAAATCCTCCGATGCGGGGCATGTCAACTCCAACCCCCTTCTCGATCTCCTGCCAATTAAACAGTGAATACGCATACACGTCTCCACTGTTACAGGGCCCACAATATGCTAAAGTCCAAAGATACTTTCATGAAAAGAATCCAGTTGGCGCTGCTTTATCTGGATGCCTCGGGAGATCCAGAATACGTGGCTGTCCCAATTAAACAAGAGGCATTTGAGAGGACCTTAATCACGCTTATATTCAGAATTTACATCATGCACAAGAGAGAAGTATTTTTACTGACTTTTTATTTCTAAAGAATGAAATCACATTACATTATGAATAAATGTTAAATATATCATTTAAAACACAAGCACATTTTTTTTTATTCCTGAACAAAATAAATTAGTTTTTTTATTTCTAAATTAAATGAAAAATAATGAAATCACATCTCATCACACCTGCGATGTTGACATACTAACATTCTTTGCCACAGCAGCCTGAGAAACCACAGGGGACTCCAGCTCCTTCAAGAGCTCAATGTGGTTTACGCAAGTCACAACGTAATCACTTACTCACTGCACTGTGCTACTTGACCTGTCTTGCTCTGAAAAGCAACCACCGTTCATCATTTAAAAATATTGTATCCCAATTAAACAAAGTTACGATAAGGTTGGATAATCTCAGAGTGAGATTTTTTTTTTTTCCCCTGAGAGTTTATGTCAATGCTGAGATGGCAAAAGTAGTTGGACAGTTGTAAACTGAGCTGTTTAGTCCAATTAAACAAACTACAGATACAGCATCAATATTCAATAGTGATGAACCAACAAAAAGTGGTGAATCAACAAAATAACTGTCTATTGATGGATCTGGCAATGCTTCCCCTTATCTAGGACTTTACTCCATTTATTGTAATCGCGTTGTGTGCTTGCTTAAAAAAGAACATAAAAAAATATAAACTGCAATAGCATATTAATTCTTTTGATTCACGTTCATCACACATACAATAAAGAATTTTAAATATAAATATTTCTATTATAGCTTTAAGACGGATTAAAATGTACAGTATCTCCCACTCTGTGAATTAAACAGTTGCCATGGAAATTCTGAAAAATTTAGCTTGTGGGTGGAGAAAATGAAGTGCACGTTCATATATGGATTGATTTACACATTGTATTGTGGTAAGTTCCACTCAGTTTGTGTCATGTTTATTTAGTAAATGTATATCCATCCTTATTCTCCATGTCAAAATGTGTATGCTTTGGAACAATAGAAGCTGCATTTTTGTTGATATATTAACCCTGCATTACCAATTAAACATGCATCAATAATAATCATAAATAAAACCCTCAAATTCAGTTCACCTAACTTATCAGCAGTGATCCAAAACTGGCAAACAGGTCAATCAAAGTTGTTGTGACTTGTGACACAGAGTCATCTCTGAGCTCTGGATTAAATTAGAATGTATTAATAATAAACTCCACAAGCAGTTTTTTCAGGAGGAGCTGCACTTAGGAAGCTACACAGTGCAGCAGCAGCACTCGCTCCTGTCCAAGGCAGATTATTTTATTTATTTTTACCATGCTGTGTTCAGTTACACAGGTACTTGCTTATTTTCTTAACATCTAGGATCTCTGTATGACATTTTTCTTGTAACTTAAAAATATATATATTTTACGTGATATTATTATGCTAGGCTGGGCATGAGAATGAGCTAATATGAAAATGCACGCTGAGTGTGTGAGACTTGGCATGTCTGTTTGGGGTGTTTAATTTAAAATGGAAATAATTGTTTATCCCAGATTTCCTGGGTATTTAATATTCCTTTGGACATACAGTACCACATACATTGTGGGTACTGGTAAAGATGCAATGAATGAGTTTCAGCATTCTGGCCCAAAAGCTCAGCCTACCTTTAGTGCAACAGATGGGATAAAAGTTGAATGCCGTTCAACTAAACAGTTGTAATCCTTTTACTAATGGTGGCATCACTTTGTGTTTGGATTGTGAAATGCAAAACCAAAGTGTGTGTCTAAGAGTAGTTTACACTAAACAATATTAGCTGTATAAATATTGTTACACATAATTAATATACCCAGGTAGTATGCCATTAGTAAGCCTCCTTGAGGGTTTCAGTCACAAAACGAATGGATTTGTAACCAAGGGGACATTAATTGGGCGTGACACTGCTTCAGTTGTCTGCACATCCTATTCAGTGTTCATTGTGTAACTTCATTACTTTTCATTCCATTCCACAAATTTCATTATATTAAATGACTGTAGTGCTGCCGTTGATGTGGTTCTGGCACTAATTTAAATCCTTGTTATCTTCATACATGGGTTAATGTAGATCATTACTTTTGTTGTATCTTAGTAACCCCTTGGGAAATGCATCACAATTTACTGGAGGCACACAAAGGCTCTAGAAACATTGTATTAAGCTAGCCCTGTCTCCCATAATAAAGTACAATATAATTAGTTATATTATAATTGGTCTCCCATGTTGCTTTAACATGGCTTATCTTAAATGCAGGGTGTAAAGGCTAGTATGCTTTACATGTATTCAATGCTTACCTCATAGTATCTAACATGTCCAACCAGCACCAAGTCCTGTTCTCTCTGACTGCAATTCCAGTATTTATACTAGTAATAATAATTTATTAAAAATATAAAGCATACAGTACAATGTACAGTTAAAGTTCTCCATAGTAAAAGTATGTCACAGAAAAATGTCCTAAGAAGTAATTTGTTATCATGTATTCTCAGTAATATGTAGACACTTAGAAGTACTCTTCCATGTGCTCCTCCTTGATGGTTTTCACACAAAAAGAACTGTCATACAACATTGGGTACACTGTATAGATAACAACTTTTGACACTTACAAATGCATTATATATATATATATATATATATATATATATATATATATATATATATATATATATATATATATATACAGACTAGAGTGAGGAAGAGAGAAAAATGTAGTCCAGGAGTGGCTGAGGGACTACATTTCCCAGTATGCCATGGTAGGATGCCAGAATGGGGTTCACCTGGCTTTGATTATTAATGAAGGTCACCTGCCTGCAATCAGCAGGCAGGTATATAATCAGAGGGAAATATTTGTTCAGGGCAGTCTCCAGTCTGTGTGAGGAGAGAGGCTGTTACAGTGAAGAGTCTCTGTCTCTGTCTCTGTCTCTGTCTCTGTCTCTGTCTAAACTGTCTGTAATCGGTAAATGGCTTAGCCGTCCGATTTAAGTTGGGTTTGAGTAAACCGTTTAGTTAGTACTCCGTGTGGGAGGTCGGTTTTTGTTTCTTAGTACTCCTTGCGGGAGGTAGGTTTTTGTTTCTGTTTTATTTTTGTTATTGTAAATAATAAAATTGTGCAAACGTACTGAAAAACTTAAACGTTGTGTTGGGTCTCTATTTTAAAAGGGGCAAAACGAACCTCAAATCAACAGTACGAAGGTCACTCTTGAAATCAGGACTTAAAGGATGTGTTGCAATAAGAATACCTCTGTTAAAGGGGAATAAGACTAAAAGGCTAAATATGCACAAGAGCACATACATTGGACTTTGGGGTAATGGTCAAAGGTGCTTTGGACTGTTGATGGAAGGACAACGACACCTGTGCCTTCTGTCAGTTCCGTTGTCAATTCAACACTTGTCTTCATTCAATTCCTTAAGGATATTATCTTCAAGTATTGGGTCTTCCAGTCCTGGGTTTGCCAATTACAGATGATGTTTCTCTGTACTTGATTATGCTTCAGATACCACACCTTGAAAATCAAGTGATGTGAGCTGTTTCACTCAATGTTTTTCCTTCTTTATGCAAGTCAAGGCTGTTAAAATAGTAGGAAAAAGTAGTGGAGGCTTTGAGTAAATTGTTAATGCTCATAATGCATCAAAGTTGTCAAATGCTGCATGTCTAAGACTTTTGCACAGTGATGTGTATATGTATATATATTTCATAATGTGCTGCTTGCAAAAACTATTGCTTGATAGGCTATGTCATTTTACTTTGCTTTTGAATCATTATTTTTTGCACGTGTATTATTCTTTTATGTGGTGTATTTCAGATAATGGATTGGAAGGTAAAGTACAAAATGAAGAATGATTGACATAGGAGACAAAACCACTTATGTAAATGAGCTGACAAAAATGGCATGATTTTAAAACCTTCTCCCACATGGACTTGTGCCAGATGAGCTTTTACATTTGGCATTTATTTAGAGAATTGGCCATACATCTATTGACCAAGCACATTTTACTGAACTTATATGCCAGTCAAATGGAAAATTATATTTGGATTGACTTTTCTGACTTTTGTTCTTGATTATCTTAAAGTTACAATGCAATTGTTGTATTTTTTTTTTTCAATAGAAAAACAATACTAACGTTTATAAATTAGTTATATAAATTATATGATTATATTTAACTTTAATGAAAACTATATAAAACAAACTACCTTATCATCTTTTGTTCTCATTTCATAAGATGTTTGGGATTCATTTGAAATCTGCACACAATTATTATATGGATGAAATAGTCCCTAAATCCTTTTGAGTTTAAGTTACACCTTTACCTACATTTTCCTCTCAATTGATGTCAACTTATGTTATCTAACCAGAGCAACTCCCCACAACAGGATTAAAGGCATTCTCAAATTACTTTTCCAAGTATTGCCTGTAGAGGCCACTGTAGCAAATTTTAACTCCCAAAATCAAGGGTAGCTTTGTTGCCAATAAAATACACCATATGGAAACCCCAATGAAGATTATCAACTTAGCAAAGCCAGGGCGTGAACCTGTACTCCCCTGACTGCATGACTCAGCCTGCGGTTATGGGGATCCCTTTCTGCCTAAATCTTTACATGTGTGATTGCAGGAATTGCAAGTGCTGGATAGAGCTAAAAATAAACTGGACAAATAAAGAGTGAGCTGTGGTATGCAGGATTTTTAAATCTGGTCCACCAACATCTGTCTTACTTTGCTACATTTGCATCAAAAGGGTGGGTGGCATTCATAAGTGAATGAATCATTCAGTAACAGCCAGAACAGTTTTGTCACTACCAGTGGGTACCGAATCTGCATCTGTGAAACAGAGTTACCTGTACATATCACTTATTTGATCAGTTTTGGACGATCCTGTAAATGACATCCTATTTCCGGACTAGGCAGGATTTAGTCTGGTTTGTAACAGAAAACAATAAAGACAAGGAAAAATAAAAACACAATTGTGATACATTTGTTTTCATAACTACTGTATGCTATTTGCTTATGACAGGATTCAGTGTGTTCAGCAAAATTAATTATGTATGGTCATTGCATAAGAAATACATACACACATCTAAGAATGATAACTTTAATAAGAAAAGGAACTCAGAATTATAAGGAAAGCAATACATGATAAGATGATAAATATGGTATTATTCGAATTGCTAAGACCTTGTTTAGCACAAGTGATAAAATGTATCATTCAGTATTGGGGTATATGGAGTCTGTGTGTATGTCTGTCCTTCTGATCTGCTTGGTGTGCTTATTTTTACATATATCTAAAGAACCGCTTGACCAATTGTGATAAAACTTGAAATTTACATTCTTTAGCATAATATATTCAATCTGCAGGCACCATGATTATATGTCTTTTTTTTAGTAAGGTTTCTCATGCTATATATCTAGAGAAGCCCTTATTCAATTATGACGAAGCTTGTTTTGTATTTATATATGTTACTTTTGTTTTTTAAGCACACAGAAATCGTACAGACTAGGACATGTGTATTTCTATTCGATGCAGAAATGTATGTTGTAGCAGATATTTAATAGAATGAGGTGGCATTTTCTTGTGGGGTTTCCCTCACTCAATAACAATAATTAGAATTAATAGGTTTAACCCTTCTTTATTCATTATATTGTTATAATTAGATTCCAATATTTTTATACAACCTCTTGAACTTCGTTATGTGTGGTGAGTAGATGAGAATGGATTCTGACTGAAATTAGTGGAGCGAAGTATTCTCTTTAAACCCAATAGAGTGTGGGCTGGGGATCAATTTATGTTGTCCTTGACTTTCCACTGGTATGTAGTATC